>NC_054379.1:146524916-146824916 GCF_017654675.1 Xenopus laevis | reverse complement strand
GCTTGGCCAGTAACCAGAATCAAGACCACTAAGTGACCCAACTTGGAACAAATCAGCCACATGCTGGGCCAAAGAACATCTTTTGGGGCCGACAGACACCCTTTGAATGCCGACCACATCAACATACCAAAGCACTCCTTGTCTGACAGAATTTTTAAAACTGCCCAATTGATATCTGGGCTGATATCTGCAAACCCACAGCCACAGTCTATTATCCCACTGCTTCTATAGGCACCATCTCTCCCTACTATACCTGCTATCCCACAGTCACACTCCCTTCCCAGAGACTATTATCGACTGTTACTATAGGCACCATCTCTCCCTACTATACCTGCTATCCCACATTCACACTCCCTTCCCAGAGACTATTATCGACTGTTACTATAGGCACCATCTCTCCCTACTATACCTGCTATCCCACAGTCACACTCCCTTCCCAGAGACTATTATCCACTGTTACTATAGGCACCATCTCTCCCTACTATACCTGCTATCCCACAGTCATACTCCCTTCCCAGAGACTATTATCCACTGTTACTATAGGCACCATCTCCCCCTACTATACCTGCTATCCCACAGTCACACTCCCTTCCCAGAGACTATTATCCCACTGTTACTATAGGCACCATCTCTCCCTACTATACCTGCTATCCCACAGTCACACTCCCTTCCCAGAGACTATTATCGACTGTTACTATAGGCACCATCTCTCCCTACTATACCTGCTATCCCACATTCACACTCCCTTCCCAGAGACTATTATCGACTGTTACTATAGGCACCATCTCTCCCTACTATACCTGCTATCCCACAGTCACACTCCCTTCCCAGAGACTATTATCCCACTGTTACTATAGGCACCATCTCTCCCTACTATACCTGTTATCCCACAGTCACACTCCCTTCCCAGAGACTATTATCCACTGTTACTATAGGCACCATCTTTCCCTACTATACCTGCTATCCCACAGTCACACTCCCTTCCCAGAGACTATTATCCACTGTTACTATAGGCACCATCTCTCCCTACTATACCTGCTATTCCACAGTCACACTCCCTTCCCAGAGACTATTATCCCACTGTTACTATAGACACCATCTCTCCCTACTATACCTGCTATCTCACAGTCACACTCCCTTCCCAGAGACTATTATCCACTGTTACTATAGGCACCATCTCTCCCTACTATACCTGCTATCCCACAGTCACACTCCCTTCCCAGAGACTATTATCCCACTGTTACTATAGGCACCATCTCTCCCTACTATACCTGCTATCCCACAGTCTCTTCCCAGAGACTATTATCCACTGTTACTATAGGCACCATCTCTCCCTACTATACCTGCTATTCGACAGTCACATTCCCTTCCCAGAGGTTATTATCCCCACTGCTAATATAAGTGCCATGTCCTATCCTGCAGTCACTACCATTGAGAGAGGCTATGAACCCAGTGGCTATTGGAGGTGCTGTGGTGCTACAGTATATGCACATTGAACAAGAAAAGAAGAGTAAGATGCTGCCTATAATGAAGTGATACTTTCTTACACTCTTTATTATACACAACTGTAGCTACATATTTTGTACAGTGGATGTCTATCGCATATCCACCATTCTCCATTTTCCATTTCTTCCCTACACGACTGATATCACTCTTCATCTGACTTGACAAACATGCAGAAGAAATCTTTCTAATGAAGAGCAGCTCCAACCCACCCTGCCTGCACTCAGCATCCGACTACATTCGGCTGTGTCATGATTTCCCAAGCTGAACCTCGCTGCCTGCGAGAGATGCAGACAGGCTGCAGACTGACACTGTAAGTAAGTCTTTCAGATAAATAAATAAACAGAGAGAGAGAGAGAGAGAGAGAGAGGATTCAGCTGTGGGAGCTGACTGCATCACCTGGCTACAGTATTAGATAAGAGCAGTAGATTCCCTTACTGTACATTGCACAGGACACTGTCACCCTCTCACCTACATGACAATGCACCTTGTCTGACTTGCAGTGCAGAGGGGTGAGGATTTCATAGTGAGAATCTATAGTGTTGCTGATTTTGGTACGACCAAGACATTTTGGGGTCCCTTATAGGGTTGCCATCTGGCCGGTAAAAATTGATGGTTGCTCCCAATGTTATTAATAAGGAAAAAAGATAAATATATAGAAAAGGTGGCAACCCTAGTCCCTTATAAGCAACCTATCAGCTATATACAGTATATACTGCTGCTCACAAGGGCCAGTGCTATTTTAGCCCCCCGACAATGGTTTGCTGCCTGTCTGTCTCCCCCTCTTTTCAGTGCAGCAGCAGCAGCCAGTGTAGGAAGCAGACGTGATGGTGTCTGGGCGAGAGGGGGAGGGAGTGCTATTGATGGATGCTGTCTAACCACCTCCTGTGCCTGCTATAGGCACCAAGAACGGAAAGCCCCGAGGGTGCAGGCATTTGCTAAAGCTTTTTCTTTTTTTTTTGAGGAGGAGGAGGAGGAGGGGGCAGATCTTCATATGGTTTCTTTCCAGACAGATGCACTGTTTTATTGTGGCTGTCCTATGGTAGCCTTAAGCCTATGCCATATGATCAGCTATAGGGAATTGGCTACAGGTTCTTGAGCAGATGTAACTTTCCCAAACCAATAGAGATTTGGGGAAGAAAAAAAAAAGGGAACACAATGCAGGTTTCATTAATCGTGGTTACCTCCCCTGATATCCCAGCTGCCTTGATCTTCTGAGGATCAAATTCTAAAAATTATATATATGTATGTATGTATGTATGTACAGTATGTACCACCATCTAAAACATACAGCTATACAGATGTAGAGCTCACTCAAGAGTATCCAGTTTGTGAGATTGTTTTCGTTATACGGCTGCAATGTAGACATGTAGGCTGCACAGTCATTCTGAAATAGCTGTTTACAAAGAGAGTCATTAAAGGTAAGTTACTGCCACCCTAAAGATAGTAGAGGATCCTGGGGGTTGTAGTCCGATCACCTATAGGGCAGGAGGTCAGCAGCCTTGAGTCTATATGTAAATAGAAGGCTATTAGGATATTGGGAAATATAGGCTTGGGTTCAAGTCGACGTCACTTAAAAAAAAAACCTTGACCCTCTGCATGGGAAAACTATTATAGCACCCACGTGTTTTAAAAAAAAATATATATATATATATATAATATATATTTATACAATCAAGTATAATACAAAATGGGGCTTTATGAAATTAGGGCTCAGAATAACTGTACTCTATAGATGGTGGAATTAGGTGGGTGTGTCATTTATATCGTTATCATATTCAGGTATGGGATGCGTTATCCGGAATGTTCCAAATTACAGAAAGGCCATCTCCCATGGACTCCATTATAATCAAATAATCCAGATTTTAATGAAATGATTTCCTTTTTCTCTGTATTAAACAGTAGCTTGCACTCGATCCCAACTAAGATATAATTAATCCTTATGGGACGCAAAACCAGCTCATTGGGTTTATTTGATGATGACATGTTTTTTCTAGTAGACTTAAGGCATGAAGATCCAAATTGCAGAAAGATCTGTTATCCGGAAAACCCCAGGTCCCGAGCATGGCTGATTCTGTTAATGCCTTTAAGAATGGCTTGGATAATTTCTTGGACAGACATAATATCGAAGGCTATTGTGATACTGAGCTCTATAGTTAATATAGATATGGGTATATATATATGTGAAAGTAGGGAGGGGTGTGTGTGTATGGATGCTGGGTTTTCAATTGGAGGGGTTGAACTTGATGGACTTTGTCTTTTGTCAACCTGATTTAAATATGTAACTATTCTGGATAACAGGTCCTATACCTGTATATACAGAAAAAAAATGTGTGAATGTGTATATATATATATATATATATATATATATATATATATATATATATATATATATATACACATCCCTCAGTTGAAAGAGATTATCCCAAGCAGCATTATCATTCACATGTGAAGTCTGAAAATTAGCCATGACATAATGTTTGGGGATTACATTCCCCTTTGCACTGATTTATTATTCTTTGGCTGCACACATGATGTAATCTCTTCTGCTGCTCACCCCCCCCCCCATACACGCATGTCATGGAGCACTGTACCACTGCTTCCACTAGTTCCTTCTAGGTTTCATAAAGAACAAAATGCACCCCCATCTTATTCTAATCCAACAGCCCCCCTTCTCAATGCTGATCAGACATGTGTGTGGGTAAAAAGATCTGTATAAAAAGGACAAGGCAAGCAGGAGAACACAAGGAAGGCGAATGCATGTACATGTGCGAGCATGAGACAACAATACAGACTTGAAGAGAGCTCCCTCGCCCTTAATAAATAAATAATGAAAAAAAGTCTGAATATTAAAAGCCCTGGCTGTGGGATAGATTTTTCAGGACAAGCACTGTCAGTTGTGATGTGCAGCTAGACAGCCTCCTAGAAGTGAAATAGTGCAGATGTGAAGGAAGGGAGGAGGGGGGTGTAGAAGACAGGCTACCTACATTGACTGCATACAAAAGCACTAACCCGGGTGTCAGGTTTCCAAGGCACAAACCTCTAGTCTGTATAGGCTGGAGTCTAAGGTCTTATCAGTTAGACACTCCCATTGTGCTCCCTACCCCCCACCCCTGTGTGCAGCACCACACTCCTTGTGAAAGGTACCTTGATTTAGGCAACATGATCCTGCATCCCTGTGCTCTGACATTTAACCCCTTGTTGCCCTAATAACAACCCCCCCCCCTCCTGCTCCAGAAACACACGGACACCAATGGCATTTTTCTATCAGTTCCAGCTGATTTATTTAAAATCATCAAGACACAGACTTTCAGCATTAGGAAAACAGGCAAAGATGAGTGCACGGTGCTGCTTTTCCATCATTTGCTACAAAATATGCAGATGGTCTGTCCTAGTATCTTTCCCAGGTTATATTGCACACGAGAAACCTTCTCTTTTTTTATCTTAATATTATGTGCCTTTTGCCAAAACATTGGAGTATCCAGTTCCCATCCCATTCGTCAGGGTCCATCCACATATCACAGCATATGATATACATAGAGTCCTACTATTATACATTACATATACAATCTTTTAAGCTAACAGCTCTGAGGTCTATAATCACCATTTCAATAAATCTTTACCTACAAATATTCAACAAATCTGAACTATAAGCTGTACAAAAAAAAGTGTTTTAAAACCACAAGGCCTTTTTTTTTTATTTAGATGCAAGAATTTTTTTTTTTTTTTTTTACATTTTTTTTTTAAATTTTAATCCTTTAACCAGGACATAACGTTACCAACATACTTGCATGCTAAGACAGAGAGAGAAGAGATAGGAAGTGCCTGAAAGTCTCACTGAACCAAAAAAATTCATAACAATAATAAAAAAAAAAAAACAGCAGGAATGTTCCCTTTTCTTTAAACTGTACAAAAATACGCCTGAAAATAGTTTAAATTTTTAAAAAAAGACTGAGGTCTGTTATGTATCAAAAATGTTTCAATACCTTTTTTTTTTCTCTACTTTTTTGTTTTTTGTTACTGAGGTCTGGGTTGTCTGGATTCAAGGAGGTAATAATAAAGGGAACCAGTTATAAAATTATAAAGTAGTTGTTGGCAAAAAAAATAATAAAAAAAAAATCACATTGTGACCAAAAAAAAAAAAAGAATAACCTGCACATTGTTTGACCTGTAAGAAGTAAACTCTTGAATCAGTTCACAGTTGTGTGTAAGTGTAGCAGTTGTGTCTGCGTCTTGCAACTCCCTGCAGATTGAGAATCAGATGCATAGAAGAAATCAGTTTTTTTTTTCCTTCTTCCAGAAAATTGTCAAGTTCCTTGTAGTTGTTTTTTCGTTTCCAGCAGAATAACATTAAAAAATAATAAAAAAAGGTGACCCCCTCCCCTTGAGCTGCCATGAAATAAGACTTTTTTTTTTTGTTCTGCCAGACCATCTTCCAGACCAATTTTTTTTTTAGTTTTGAGTTTTTTTTTTAAACAATTTCCTTTCTTCATTCCCCTATGTCCAATGTGGCCCTCCTCATCCTCTTCCTCCTACAGTGATCGCCCAAATTCAAAGGCTGGACGTTTATAGAGAGATAGATATATAAAAAACAGATGCAAGAACAGCCCTTTAAATCTGTACCGAGATGTTGATGGAGCTCAAAGAATTTTTGTGCCCCTCCCCCTCCCCATTGGAATAATAATAATAATTATTAACATGAATAAAAAAAAGAAAGAACACAGTTATTCAGTAAGTGAAGACCAAGTCTGAAAAGTTGGCTTCCAACCAGTCGCCTGCGATCATCTCGCTGAGTTCGGGGGTGCAGTAATCGGGGAAGTCGAAGTGGGAGCCCAGGCTTCCCTCGCTACAAGAGTCCAAGTCCTTGTCCACCAGGGAGAGGGAGACGTTTCCTGAGTTGGGGTCGGGGAGCTGAGGGTTCTGCTGGGTGAAGTTCAAGCTGAGATCGAAGAGGAGCTCGTGGCTGCCGGCGGGTGAGGTAGTCGTGGGGGCGGGTCGGGGGGCCAGGGTGATGGTGGCTTGTGGGATTGTGCTTTGCTTGGTGATGTTCTTGAAGTTGTAGTAGAGGCGGGTGCCGTTGCGAATGTCCTCGTACATACTGGCGCCTTCCACCGACTCGGCCGAGGATGAACTCAGGGTCGGACTGGCCGGCACTTTGGCCACATTATATTGTCGCAGCGGCTCGTCGTCTTCCTCCTGTTTAATCCTGATCTGCAGCTCGTCCTCTTCTTCTTCATCATCCTCCTCCTCTTCTTCTTCCTCCTCGTCCTCGTCCATAAAGACGCATTTCACCGCCGCTGCCGCAGCTTTGCCGGACGCTTTGGGGCTGCCGAACACATACTCGTCGCTGCCGCCGCTGTACTCGGACTTGATACTGAGCGACTTGGAGCCGCTGCCGCTGTGACTGGGCTTGAGTTTGGGGCATTTCCTGCCGGCGCTGCGGCTCTTGGGACTCTTCTCCGGAGATTGAGTGAGAGCCGGGGGTTTAGACGAGGCTGAAGGATCCACTTTGGGCTTTTTCCTGGGCCGGTACTTGTAGTCGGGATAGTCGGCCATGTGTTTGAGCCGCAGCCGCTCGGCTTCCCTGATGAAGGGGATTTTCTCGCTGTCGTTGAGCATTTTCCAGCGTTTCCCCAGGCGCTTGGAGATCTCGGCGTTGTGCATGTCCGGGGATTGTTCCATAATCTTCCTCCGCTCGATCTTGGACCAGACCATAAAGGCGTTCATTGGCCGCTTGATGTGCCCGGTGGCCGTTTTACACCAGTCCGGGTCACTTTCGTCCAGAGGCACCGGGCTGCACGCCATGAACTCCCCTTCCTCCGTGTCCGTGCTGGGCTCAGTGTGCTGGCTGCTGTCCATGTCTGCTCGCTGCACCATGGCTGTCACTGCAACGCGGGACTACTTTGGATTTGGCTGCCGGTGACGCGTATAGGCGCTACTGTTACTGCCAGTTCCTCACATAGAGCCCCTCTCTCTCCTGCTCTCTGAGCTCTCTCACTCCCTTCTGCGAAAAACTTCGCCGCCTTCCCACTCTACTAGTTCTTACAGGGACTAGAGGGATGACATCACTTTGCAGCTGGCCAATCGCAGCCCTCCTCCCCTCTGCCCATCCGAGCCGTACTCGCTTTACAGCCACATCCACCCGCCGCCATTGGAGCCAAAATCTTGCGGTGGGAGGAGACAGAGGAATCTGAAAAATACACTGAAACCGCTGGAGAACGGCTGGACGCTGCCTGCATTAACCCTTCAGCCCCTGCGCAGCCCGTGGGCATCAAAAACCTATTAGCCAAGACAGGTGCGACGTTATTGGCTAAAATACCAGATTTACTATCGCTTTACGGGGTGGTAAGAATATATCTAATATATATATATAGTGAATAAAGTCCCCTGTATTGTAAACTGTAAGGATATTATAAGTTTCTGCTTTTATATGGTCATGGAACCATATTTTACAACAAGGGGTACTTTATTTATTATAATGCACAAGTTTTAGTGAGTCATGTGACACAAATGACATCACTACTTACCGTTTATAACTGATGACATCACTACTCACCGTTTATAACTGATGACATCACTACTCACCGTTTATAACTGATGACATCGCTACTCACCGTTTATAACTGATGACATCACTACTCACCGTTTATAACTGATGACATCACTACTCACCGTTTATAACTGATGACATCACTACTCACCGTTTTTTACTGATAGCATCACTACTCACCGTTTATAACTGATGACATCATTACTCACCGTTTATAACTGATGGCATCACTACTCACCATTTATAAGGATATCATTTACAAGATATTCATGGCTTTTGTGTATTATAAAGATCATATTCAGCACTCTATATAAGCAGCCCTGCTGTCTGGCCATTTAATCCTTCAGCCTCCTGGTTACTTTTCAGTACCAGTTCCCTAACCTAGGCAGGTATATGTTGCCTTTAACCCATAGATCTTAACTGTACAGCTCTACAGCTTTGGCTGCACTACAAATCCCATCCTTGAAGGGCCCAAGGCCATTTCTGTGCTATGAGAGTTATAGTTGCACTTCCAGCAGCTGCGGTGGCACTATTACTATGTCTTTGCTGGATGGGTGCGGGGGGGTACGTGGACATTAATCAGAGACTAGGCATCTTTGGCTGAATCATGGCTGTGTTTACAGCCAGGCAGCTGTGCAGTCGGGGATATGAGTAAAGATGCAAATCGATTCTATTGATGGCACGGCATATCTATTTCTGTGCAGTAAATGCTGCCAATAATGACTCCTTCTCCATAGCAGCTTGAGTCCAGTTCCCTATGCCCCAGGCAAACTACAGTCTATACAGTCAGTGCTGTATTATCCGGCCAAATGTCTGACTGAGAGGCTTATTTACTAACGAGGGGCAAAAAATTGGAACTATCATCCATGATTTACTTTTTGCCCAGAATTCCAATGCAACAACATGGTTTATTGTTGATAGGACAGCATCAGCTTGGCCTTACGCGTTTTGTGCCGTACTCTTGCCTGTGAGTAAGTGCTAAGTGCAGCACAGAATGTGTAATGCCGAGGTTATGCTGTGAATTAACGGGGCACTTTATTGGCAGTTGAGTTCTTGGAGAGCCCACCTTTCAAAGATTGAGTTTAAAGGCATGGTTCAGCTTTACATTAACTTTTAGCATGTTATAGAATGACTAATTCTAAGCAACTTTTCAATTGGTCTTCATTGGGGTTTTTTAATGGTTTTTGAAATAGTTCCCTTGTTCTTCTGACTTTTTCCAGCTTTCAAATGGGGGTCGCTGACCCCATCTAAAAACAAATGCTCTGTAAGGCTACAGATGTATTTTTATGGTTTCTTTTTATGCTTTATCTTTCTATCCAGGCCTCTCCTATTCATATTCCAGTCTCTTATTCGAATCAGTGCATGGTTGCTAGGGTAACTTGGACACTAGCAACCAGACTGCGGAAATTGCAAACTGGAGAGCTGCTGAAAAAAAAGCGAAATAACTAAAAAACCGCAAATAATAAAAAAGGAAAACCAATTGCAAATTGTATCAGAATATCACTCTCTACATCATACTAACAATTTAAAGGTGAACTGAACTGAATTTTAAAGGTAAACAACCCCCACTCATAAGCCTTTAGTTATGCAACTGCTGCAGTTGACTTCCCTCCTTTATATTACTATCAGTATAAGTGGGGTGGAGGGAAAGGTGGTGGGGAGTGGAGAGATGCAGGAGCTGGGTGTTGTGAGGTGCAAGGGGCGGTGATAGCAAAAAGGTGCACTAAATCTAAATCCAGCCCTGCCTGGGTCCCCCTTGTACCTTGGGGAGTTTACTCATTACTAGAACTGACCCACATAACCTCATATACGTGTTTGGCACAAGAAAGCAAAGGTACTTCCACGGGTGCAAGTTCACACACTTATAAAAGATGAGACCAGAATCTTTTTAGGTGCTTCTGATGCTGGAAAAATGTAAGATATTATGAAGCTAGTAGCTGAGAGTGAAAATTACAGACTCCCATCAATCAAGTTCTGCCCTTTGTTAAATATTTATGCCTTCTTGTAGCTCAAGGACACTACTACGTGGGTCAGTACTGTGAGCTGCTCCTTGGGCCATGTGTTTGCACGCTGCTTTATATTCAAACGATGATGTCACAGAAACTGGAGCCAATAAGATAGCTGGGGCCAAACAAATCATGTGGAGGGCCACATCCACCTAGATGGCATCTAGGTGGACCTTAACATTTTTTTCTTTAAAAAATTGGGATATTTTGATAGAATTTTTCCCCCCTTTTGATCTTTAATCCTCCCTGGGTTTTTATTTATATTAAAGCAGTGGAAATTGTGTGCAGAACTGATGGCTGCAGACCAAATGTTTGACACCGAGAACTTCTTAAAATTCTGTCTACATCTACATGCCCCCCCCCCCCTGACCTGTCTGATAATAATACATGGTGTGAGTAATTCACCTCAATAGTGGCTGGGGGGGGTGCTTTCATGCAGCAGCTGAGCATCTCAGGGGCCATTGAAGGTTTAGCCCCAGAAGGAGTTTTTCTGTTAAGCATCTGCCAATCAGGATCCTCAGTTTGAAAGGAGAGCAGCTGGCGAGGGAAGGTGCGATAACCCAAACAGCAGCACTATCCATCAATGTAATCTCCTGCCTTGCGCTGCTTCTTTAAGACACTGAGCGTCCTAATCATTTGTGTGAATACATTAGGGGCCTATCAGGCAAGAGCTCAATGCCGGCTAAATCTGCTTGATTTTATTCATGGCTACAGTCCTCTCATCTGGTTTAGCTCGGATACAGGCAGGCAGTGTGAGGCTGGCGAAGAGCTTGGGACAGAGAAAGGCATCCTATTATTATTATTATTATTATTATTCATCTTTACATTTTATTATTTAGTTACTTGTTTATTGTCTTCCAGGTTCCGGGGCCAACTAACCGCGACCTGCACATATCGGGGCCCCACTGAGTACCAGCTGTAGACGATGACAGCTAGACGAGCTTTATATCACTGTTGTCAAACCTGCAGATGTGGTTGTTGTTCAAGCACAACTTCCAACACCCTCACACAAAATAGGAATATCAATCTAAAAAAAAAAAACAATAGGTATCTAGGGTCAGTGACCCCAGCAAAAAGATGTTAAAATGCTGATATGTACAAAGGAAAAAGTTATTTGAAAAACATATTTTTGAAAAATGAAGATAAATAGAGAGGAAAACCATACATTTATGGGATCCGTGATCCAGAACCCCATTTTCCAGAAAGCTCTGAATTACAGGAAGCACATTTCCCATAGACTCCATTTTATCCAAATAATCCAGATTTTTCTCTGTAATAATTAAATAGTACCTCGTACTTGATCCCAACTAAGATATCATTAATATTTAGTAGAAGCAAAACAATGCTATTGGGTTTATTTAATGTTTAAACGATTTGTTCGTAGATTTAAGGTATAAAGATCCAAATTAGGGAAAGATTTGTCGCCCAGAAAGCCCCAGGTCCCAAGCATTCTGGATAACAGGTCCCATACCTGTAATAAAGACAAAGTTATTTAGATGATAATACTAATAAACTGAGAGTTAGTTTAAAGGGCAAATAAACCCTTTGACAAAGGCAGTGGTGGAACTATCAGCGAGTGTTTTACTAGGGCCTGAGCACTTTTAGCTGTTTTAGTTTCAGTTATTTATAAGTCCAGCTTGTGTCCTACACATAGATACTTGATACTTATAGGCTTTTGAGTTATCTTTTAGTATGTTATGCAAGGAGATATTCTGATATTGTTTAATTTTTTATTATGTGTGGTTTTTGAGTTATTTAGCTTCTTATTCAGCAGTCTGGTTGCTACGGTCCAAATTCTCCTAACAACCATACAAATAAGAGACTGCAATATAATAAGGGAAGGGTCTGAATAGTAATATAAGTAATAATTAGTGATGGGTGAATTTCTCCCAGTGAAAAATGTGTGGAAAAAATCGTGAAGAAATCGAAGAAATCGTGACAATCGAACGTTTTCACAAAAAAATCGTGAAATTGGAATGTTTTCACGAAAAATCGTGAAAATCGGAAATTGACGCCGGCAAATTTTCGCGGGAGATTCGCAAATTTATTCACCCGCGGTGAAACATGGAAATTTGCTGCAAATTCGTGCCAGGTGATTTTATTCGCCCATCACTAGTAATAATAAGTCACAGTAACAATAAGGGGCATATTTATCAAGGGTTGAATTTGGAATTGAAAAATATTTAGAAGTTTATCAATAAGGGGCATATTTATCAAGGGTCGAATTTGGAATTGAAAAAAATGTAGAAGTTTTTTTTTTTGGTCGAATAGGTCCATTTTCGATCGAATAGGTCCGTATTCGGCCAAATTCGAATCGTGCGATTCAAAGGAATAGTGCAAAAATATAAAAATATAAAAAATAAAATAATAAAGGGCTACTGAAAAGTTGCTTAAAATTAGCCATGTTAATTGAGACATTAGACACACTAAAAGTTTAAAGGTCAACCACCCCATTAAAAAACTTCCCCTCTCAGACTCCCTGCACATTCAGTTGATAACAGGTAATATTACAGAAGGAATTTTGAGGTTTTAATACTTTCATAGTTTATTGTAGCCTTGGAGTTTACAGTACTCACTGTATACATTCTGATGGGTTGGTCTCACCGCCCGTGGGCTGTTGTCCCTTTAATGACATTCCTGTGTGCTCACTGGAGCAAGTTTCCTTTCCATGTCACTACTTATTTCATTGTATCTCTGTTTACCTCCTACTCTCCTTGGAGTGTGCCATCCAAGCCATTTACTTTCTTTGCCGGTCTCAAACTAGTGCAGGGTTTTAACGACATTTCCAAATCCTCTTGGAGCTTTTAAAAACCAAATGCTGCACAAATATAATAATTATAGCTAAAAATGCATTGGGACCATATAATATTTCATCCTCCTGGCAACCATCTGCACAGCATATTTCTCTTGTTTATGAGCTACACGGTGGGGTTTTAAACATGCTTATTGGTATGAGACCCATGCCGTGCCGTCAGATTAGAGTCAGGTTGTGTGGTGTGTATTTGTTGTTTTTAAATGTAAATTATTCCTAGAAGCTGCAGCTATTAGTAAGGGTAATTACACAAATACTCTCACACGTGCACACAGAATGCACATTGGGAAGCATTTACCCTACAACCACAGTCCCTTCCCACAGGCTATTTTCCCACTGCTTACTATAGGCACCATCTCTCCCTACTATACCTGCTATCCTACAGTCACACTTCACGGAGACTATTATCCACTGTTACTATAGGCACCATCTCTCCCTACTATACCTGCTATCCCACAGTCACACTCCCTTCCCAGAGACTATTATCTCACTGTTACTATAGGCACCATCTCTCCCTACTATACCTGCTATCCTACAGTCACACTTCACGGAGACTATTATCCACTGTTACTATAGGCACCATCTCTCCCTACTATACCTGCTATCCCACAGTCACACTCCCTTCCCAGAGACTATTATCCCACTGTTACTATAGGCACCATCTCTCCCTACTATACCTGCTATCCCACAGTCACACTCCCTTCCCAGAGACTATTATCCCACTGTTACTATAGACACCATCTCTCCCTACTATACCTGCTATCCTACAGTCACACTTCACGGAGACTATTATCCCACTGTTACTATAGGCACCATCTCTCCTTACTATACCTGCTATCCCACAGTCACACTCCCTTCCCAGAGACTATTATCTCACTGTTACTATAGGCACCATCTCTCACTACTATACCTGCTATCCCACAGTCACACTCCCTTCCCAGAGACTATTATCTCACTGTTACTATAGGCACCATCTCTCCCTACTATACCTGCTATCCCACAGTCACACTCCCTTCCCAGAGACTATTATCCACTGTTACTATAGACACCATCTCTCCCTACTATACCTGCTATCCCACAGTCACACTCCCTTCCCAGAGACTATTATCCACTGTTACTATAGGCACCATCTCTCCCTACTATACCTGCTATCCCACAGTCACACTCCCTTCCCAGAGACTATTATCCCACTGTTACTATAGGCACCATCTCTCCCTACTATACCTGCTATCCCACAGTCACACTCCCTTCCTAGAGACTATTATCCACTGTTACTATAGGCACCATCTCTCCCTACTATACCTGCTATCCCACAGTCACTCTCCCTTCCCAGAGACTATTATCCCACTGTTACTATAGGCACCATCTCTCCCTACTATACCTGCTATCCCACAGTCACACTCCCTTCCCAGAGACTATTATCCACTGCTACTATAGACACCATCTCTCCCAACTATACCTGCTAATATCCCACAGTCACACTCCCTTCCCAGAGACTATTATCCCACTGTTATTATAGGCACCATCTCTCCATACTATACCTGCTATCCCACAGTCACTCTCCCTTCCCAGAGACTATTATCCACTGTTACTATAGACACCATCTCCCTACTATACCTGCTATCCCACAGTCACACTCCCTTCCCAGAGACTATTATCCACTGTTACTATAGGCACCATCTCTCCCTACTATACCTGCTATCCCACAGTCACACTGCCTTCCCAGATACTATTATACCACTGTTACTATATGCACCATCTCTCCCTACTATACCTGCTATCCCACAGTCACACTCCCTTCCCAGAGACTATTATCCCACTGTTACTATATGCACCATCTCTCCCTACTATACCTGCTATCCCACAGTCACACTCCCTTCCCAGAGACTATTATCCCACTGTTACTATAGGCACCATCTCTCCCTACTATACCTGCTATCCCACAGTCACACTCCCTTCCCAGAGACTATTATCCACTGTTACTATAGGCACCATCTCTCCCTACTATACCTGCTATCCCACAGTCACACTCCCTTCCCAGAGACTATTATCCACTGTTACTATAGGCACCATCTCTCCCTACTATACGCGAGGAAAAGCGCGTGACTTTTTGTCACAAGACAAGAAAGTAAAAAGTATTTTCCCCTTCCCACCTAATTTGTATATACAAATTAGGATTCGGTTCAGTATTCGGCTGAATCTTTCGCGAAGGATTCGAGGGCCGAATCCAAAATAGTGCATCCCTAATATATATTTCCATGACACAAATTGTTTATTCCTATAAATCTACTTTGCATTGTAGTTTCTACTGTGAAACTAAATGTGCACTAAATATATACACAGGTGTAACAATGAATTTTAGTTATATAAAATTATATAAAAATATATGTATATACTAAATACACTTTACACCTAGGTTACACAGTATTCCAGAGTCCAATACATTCCTCGTAGTGTTAAATTACCTTGGCAATGTCACATAGCTTGACATCATTGTTCACCTGCGGAGCCAAAGTATGAGTAAATTTCCCCTTAGACTCTTTTTCAGGATTTTTTCTCAGTCACGCTTGAAGGTTGCTAGATAGACGCTGAGAGATTTAGCTGGTCAGCCAGTTCTTTCTCTTTTTCGTCCATGCTTTGGGCCCCTGCATGTATGTATGTTTAACACAACAGGATACGTTGGCAGTCTAGGTGGCTGCTGACCTTGACATGTGACAGTTTTGGAAAGCACTAGTGTTTCCAGTTCATGCACAGTGTAGCCCTGCGTGTAAGAGCTTACAATCTAAAAGGAAACCAGAGACCTGATTTGTTGCTATAGGGAACTGCACTGGGGCAGTTTTACAGGTTGCAACGGCATCACTAAAAATTCCAAATCTTGATATTGTATGATGTGTCTCATCTTTCCAGTTAATTTCTGCTGCTCCCGCACCATCTGTGTCTTCCCGCATCCCTGTGGGACTGTAATCTCTTGATGCCAGGCCCCTTGTCAATGTGTCTGTGTACAGCCTGTCTGCATGGCTCTCATAGGAACAGCACTGCATCATGTCACACCCAAATTACACACCCCATCACTGTGGATTCATGAGTCTCTCCTACCATGTGCAGCACAATGTAACTAGTACTAGTACCAGCGTTTCGCAATATGTTGACACTCTAAAAATATATGTTAATAATAGTATTAGATCGCAACCCTCCTTCTGTAAAAGATGTCTTCTGAGTTGAAACCCCTTTGTTTTAATGAAGCAATTGACTTTTGACAACACAAAAAGGTCGTTCTAAGTTCTAGTTTAAATGGAAATTATTTACAAGCACTTTATCTCAAATTGATAAAGAACAGTTGGACACGATTCTATATTCTTCTTCTTAAATTCCTAGGATTTATGTCTATTCTATGATCTATTCTATCATTTGCAAGTCAAGCTAATCCAATTTATATCCGATCTATGTTTACTTTTATTACCAGCTTATTATTCATTGTACTAAATTGTTATTTACAGTTATATAATACTTAAAATGTATGTATTCCTTACCTTAATTATCCTTGCATGGATTTTTGATTGTGATTCTTCATTGTATTTACCTAAGTTCAAAATAAAAATATTACAAAAAATAATAATAATAGTATTACAGTGCAGCAGGGAACCAACATACAGTTATTTTACATTTAAAAAGGTTCATACCAATTAAAGGGGTTGTTCACTTTTGAGTTAACTTTTAGTATGATGTAGACTAGAGAGTGATATTGTGAGACAATTTGCAATTGGTTTTCATTTTTTATTATTTATGTTTTTTTAGTTATTTCGCTTTTTATTCGGCAGCTCTCCAGTTTACAAGTTCAGCAGTCTGGGTGCTAGGGTCCTAAAATACTCTAGCAACCATGCACTGATTTGAATAAGAGACTGGAATATGAATAGGAGAGGCCTGAATAGAAAGACGAGTAATAAAAAGTAGCAATAACAATAAATTTGTAGCTTTACAGATACTTTATTTTTTAGATGGAGTCAGTGACCCCCATTTGAAAGCTGAAAAGAGCTAGAAGGAAATATTTCAAAAACTATAAAAATAAATGTTGAAAAGTTGCTAAGAATAGGTCATGGGAAAGGTATGCTGTACATAATGATAACTTGCCATTCCCAATACACAATAAATACACTTGACAAACGTATTTGTTGGATAATGGCTGCAGTTTATTTATTGAGAAACCAATTTCTTAAACATACATACATACATATATATACATATATATATATATATATATATATATATATATATATATATATATATATATATATATATATATATATATATATATATAATTTTAGCCAGCCCAATTATTTCATTAGGCTGCCTATCCCAATATAGTCGTTCCTTCAAAAAAAAAAAAAATATATATATATATATATATATAAAAATAACCAGGGTGACGGTTGGTTATAAACCTGGAGAGCATGACAGCGTTGTTTCTCTTCACCGGTCTTCACCGACTGACAGGTACGTTTTCTGAGAACCTTCTTTTTATACTCACCTGCAGCTGTCACATGACTTGCCTCCGCCAATGGCTTTTAATCTTTCTCACCTGCAGCTCTGCACCTACAATCAACCTGAAGAACGGGACTACGCAGAGAAGAATTTCCAACCGGTAAGTAACTCCTTCTTTGCCAGCCAACCTTCCCATGACTAGGGATGTAGCGAACTGTTCGCCCGCGAACTTCGACCGTTCGCGTCCGCGGAATGTTCGCGAACGTTTGGGAACGTTCGCAGTTTGAGTTCGCGTTCGATCGTTCGACCATTCGACCATTCGAATTCCTTCGACCGCTAAAAATCGAACGATTTCCATTCGTTCGAACGATTGTAAGCATTGGATCCAATGAAAAGCATTCGATCGAATGGCTTCGATCGTTCGATTCGAATGAAAATCCTTCGATCGAACGATTAAAATCCTTCGATCGTTCGAATCGAACGATTTTAGCGGTGTTCGAAGTTCGCGAACTGTTCGCGAACGTTCGCATTTTTTGCCGGTGTTCGCGAACGGCGTTCGCGAACACCAAATCGGCAGTTCGCTACATCCCTACCCATGACGGCTCCTAGGTGTTCTATAACATACTAAATCTTAATGCAAGGGTGAACCACCACTTTAAAGGAGAATTCAACCCCCTGGGTGCAAAAATCCCGACCCCCTCACCTGCGTTTCTGATTTCTTTTTTGGAAACTTCATGACTTTTGGCACATGTGCAGTAAATGCGAACCGGCAAATGCCTCCTACTGCGCATGCGCCACCAAATGCTGATGACTACAGGAAGAAGAGCTCTCGGGAGAAGATGGCTGCCGTGAACTCTGTTGGAGAAGACCTAGGAGGAGGGGTAAGTAACAAGTTAGGGGGTGGTGTAGAGAGGGCATTGCTATAGACCTGGGGACAGATCTGGCGTCAGTATAAATGTGTGTATACAATGGATGTTCAGCTTATAGATGTCTGACTACAACTCCCAGCATTCCTCTAATGGTAGTGGCAGACAGGGAGATTAGTCGCCCAGCGACAAACCTCCCCTACTTCAGGCGACTAATCTCCCCAAATGCCTTCCCGCCAGCAAGAATACGACTAATCTCCCCGAAACTTCACGTATGCCACCGAGCGAAGAGCTGAAGGTGACCTGTATGAGTGAATACGAGCTTGGTAAGGTAAGGTTAATGTTTCCTTGCAGATGCTGACTGATCAGTTTCTTGAAGGCTGTAAGGAAGCTAAACAGCCAATCACAAAGAACTTGTCTGGACATGTCAGTAACGATGGCTCAGTCAATAGATGATGCTCTCCTGCTCCGTACCCCATTGCCAACAGCCATCTGTAGCATCCAGCACAATAGCTAATAGGGTCACAAGATCATCAGCTGCTTAAAGTCCTCCGCGTGGCCCTAAATGGAAAAAAATAATAATTTTGGTGCTAAAAAGAAAGAGGGGTACGGGAGCCGAATTGAATGTGTTATAATGTGGTTCAGGCTGCTTTTCCTTGGGAAAGAACAATATTACAGTCTGAACTGGCAGTGCAGCTGCAGTCTGGATAATAGGAAGGTGTCCATCTGTCAGGCTGCCCTGGGACATAAAGGTCAGCAATAGCCACAGCCTGAGCCCCACTTGCCCTCCCCTCTGCACTTGTGAAATAGCTCATTCAGTTTCCAATTAGATTGCAAAGGGAGCACAAATCCTTTTCTTCCCTTCGAAATTTCCATTTTAAATTATAGACCAAGCTCTCTCGATTGTAATGGAGTGTTTGTCTCTCCCGCGCTGCATAGTAAGTAAAACAAGGGAAACTGCAACAGGGCTTGCTTGATACAGCGTTGCACGACTCCCATTCAGACAAGCCATGGAATAGAATGACATTTCACACATCATCACACAGCATGACAGCTCTCACAACTATATGAATCTCTACGCTGATGTTTTAAACACTGACTTGCGCATACAGGACACGGATACGATCTGCGCTGCATTCTCACTACATTCATTGGATGCCATATATTATTATATTATTATAGATATTAGAATGCCAGACAGCATTTATTTACACAGAACTCATCTAACATGAGATACTAAATGGTATGGGACCTGTTATCCAGAATGCTCGGGACCTGGGGATTTCCAGATAATGGATCTTTCTGTAATTTGGATCTTAATATCTTAAAGGGATCCTGTCATCGGAAAACGTGTTTTTTTTCAAAACACATCAGTTAATAGTGCTACCCCAGCAGAATTCTGCACTGAAATCCATTTCTCAAAAGAGCAAACAGATTTTTTTATATTCAATTTTGAAATCTGACATGGGGCTAGACATATTGTCAGTTTCCCAGCTGCCCCCAGTCATGTGACTTGTGCCTGCACTTTAGGAGAGAAATGCTTTCTGGCAGGCTGTTGTTTTTCCTTCTCAATGTAACTGAATGTGTCTCAGTGGGACATGGGTTTGAGTGCTGTTCCTAGATCTACCAGGCAGTTGTCATCTTGTGTTAAGGTGGCCATAGATGCAAAGACCGATCTCCGCCAAGATGTCGGCACACGCCACACACGATTCGAAAATCGTACGAATCCTCGATTCGTACGATCGGATCTCTGTATCTATGGCCACCTTTAGGGAGCTGCTATCTTGTTACCTTCCCATTGTTCTTTTGTTTGGCTGCTGGGGGGGAAAAGGGAGGGGGTGATATCACTCCAACTTGCAGTACAGCAGTAAAGAGTGATTGAAGTTTATCAGAGCACAAGTCACATGACTGGAGGCAGCTGGGAAATTGACAATATGTCTAGCCCCATGTCAGATTTAAAAATTGAATATAAAAAATCTGTTTGCTCTTTTGTAAAAACATTTTTTTCCCATGACAGTATCCCTTTAATTGTACTAGAAAATCATGTAAACATTAAAAAAAAAAAAAACTATTTTGTGGTTTTGCTTCCAATAAGGATTAATTATATCTTAGTTGGGATCAAGTACTAAGTTTTGTTTTATTATTATAGAGAAAAAGGAAATAGTTTTTTAAAATTTGGATATTTTGATAAAATGGAGAGTATGGGAGACATGAATTCTGTAATTCAGTTTCCAGATAACGGATCCCATACATGTACAAGGTACTGTTTTATTATTATAGAGAAAAATAAACTAATTTTTAAAAATCTGAATTATTTCATTAAAATAGAATCTATGTGAAAAAATGTTGCCAGGAGAAGGGCTGCAACTACAGGAAAGATGGTGGAACACTTTAATGAGAAACCTATAGGGCTAAAAGTCCTCAACTGTAAATACATTTCTAGTCATATGCCCAAAATATATGTCCTGGGTTTCCAATCTGCAGCCTTTTAGCTGTATTTCAGCTACATGTCCCAGCAGGGGCAAATTTACTAAAGGGCGAAGTGACTAACGTTAGCGAAAATTCATCAGCATGACGTAATTTCAGTACTTCGACGATTTACTAACAGGCGATGGCATAACATTGCTAGCAAAGGAGATAGACTCTAGTGCTACTTCGCACTCTTACGCCAGGCGAAGTTTCGCTCTGGCGAAAGAGCTTTACTTCGTAAATTCGCTTAGATGCTGATTTTACTGAACGTTACCTTTTCCCCCAGACTTGCTTTCGCCAGCTCAGACCAGGCAAAATGCAATGGAATGTATAGGGCTTCTTCAATTTTTAGTTTAAAAATTCCCAAAAACCGCTGGCATCTTTTAGTTTTTTTTCAGTGTGATAGGCTGTAAAATTCTGTACATTTTTTTTGGGTACCCGGGCTCCCCCCATACATTTCCTGACATATAGCACATAAACTATACACTGGGCTCTATTTTATTTTATTAAGGTTTCCCTGGGCTTGTGTAATGTAATGTATTTGCTGCAACATATATGTCCATTTAACTTTAACTTCCCGCCGTATGCAAATTAGCGAACGCTAGCGCAACTTCGCTTCGCTTGGCACAATAACACTAGTGCAATTTCCCCAGAGTTCGGCACCCTGGACGCAACTTTGGATTTTAGTGAATTAGCGTTGACTTGGCGAATCTACGCCTGGCGAAGTGTTGCAATGTGTGCGAAGCCGTCACTGGCGAATTTACGGAGGTTAGTGAATTTGCCCCTTAGAGTGCTAAAGATGAAGGGATGCTGGGAATTGATGTTCTACAACAGCTGGAGGGGGGCTGCATAGATATCTTTGATTTAATAAAGAATGTGGCACCCAACAGGTTATGTTTCCGTGCCTCTCTTGTTATGCCATGCATGTGTATTTATTTGTATAGGTTCTGTCTAATTTTGAAGTTGCGGTGAGAAGTGATATCACAGAGACGCAGAAAAGCCGGGGGGAGATTAAATCAAATCCCTTTTGGAGTTTAGGATTCTGATTCAATTTCCCACCTGTTCCTGGGTAAAATGTCATCTCAGGCAATGGTGATTATTGTTAAATATGCAACGTTGCCTGGCTGCGCAGCACAGGAATCACATTTCAGCCCAGCCCTTGCAACCCTTAGGGCCAATTGTTTCCACCATTCAAACAATCATTGCTTTTATTTATTTATTTTAATTGCCAGTCACGTGTGCTAACGTTTCATTCGCTTGGATACCAGCCAGTAACATTACTGCAGCCCTTGCAGCTTGTCCAGGCTCCATGTGTGCCCATTCCAGCAAGGCAAGGCTTGCACATGCAGAGGAATTCCATCAGAGGGCGTTGTGAGCATACGTATACTGTATATTTCATTCACACGAATGCAGACGAAGCAAGCACAGCCTATTTATATACTGCAGATTTTCATTGACTAAACATAAGCGTAATAACCTCTTCCATAGCAGCTCAGTGCTCTTAGTCGACTTCCAAGCGTAAATGGAAAGGGGGATATTTCGTAAGAGAAAAAGATGTCTTTTAATACTAAGACACAACATAAAGAAATAAAGTCCACTCTTATCACTACACTACGTTATCCTATTGAGATAAACGGAACTCCTCTGTGATTTCTGATATCCTCATATTTTATAACTGGGGGTAGGTTATTTTTTATAATATACATATTACAGTACGTCATGTGACACAATTGAAATCACCAAGCACTAATTAAAACGGGTGCCATCACAAAGCACCATTCATAAGGATATAATTTACATAATATTAATGACTATTTATTATATTTATATAAGTGACGGCAGCTTTGAGGAGGTAACCTCATCCAATGGCTCTAGAGCGGGGGCCACAATGTCTGAATGTCCGTGACGCTTCTTTGGAGTAGGGGGGGAAGATTCTGTATATTTATATTAGGGATGCACCGAATCCAGGATTCGGTTCGGCCTTTTTCAGCAGTATTCAGATTCGTCTGCATCCTTCTGCCCGGCCAAACCGAATCAGAAAGTAAACAAGGAAGTAAAAAATGTTACCCCTTCCCACCCTTATTTGTATATGCAAATTAGGATTTGGTTCGGTATTCGGCCGAATCTTTCGCAAAGGATTTGGTGGTTCGGCCGAATCCAAAATAGTGGATTAGGTGCATGCAGGGGTCCTGTGGAAGAGGCCTGCTGTAGTGCAATAAATAAACAAGTGATGGGCCGTAAAACACTCTTATAAGGGAAGGACGTCATGCCCATGGTTGCTAGGTTCTCTCTAACCCAGTGATCCCCAACCAGTGGCTAATGAGCAACATGCTCTCTAACCCCTTGGATGTTGCTCCAGGTGATCTCAAAGCAGGTGCTTATTTTTGAATTCCTGGCTTGTGGGCAAGTTTTAGTTGCTTAGAAAACAAGGTTACTGCCAAATAGAGCCTCTTGTAGGTTGCCAGTCCACATAGGGGCCAATCACAACACTTAATTGGCATCTCCAGGGACGTTTCATGCTTGTGTTGCTCCCCAACTCTGTTAAGATTTGAATGTGGCTGACGGGTAAGTAAGGTTGGATCTCTGCTCTAAACTAATGACTGCTATAAAAGGGGGATGACCCTGGAAGCCCCTCCGATCCTTCTGAACCTTGGTCCATTGCCAGAAATTGATGAAGACTAAAGTGAAAAATGTAGAGGTCATTAGTTGTAGGGCATGTATTGGACGTCCATGCTCAGGTACGTCCAGCCCCTCAATAAAAGAAGTTAAAAGGGTGGTTCATTTTTAGTATGTCATAGAATGGCTAATTCTAAGCAACTTTTCAATTGGCTTTTTTTCTTTATATGTATATATATATTTTAAATATTTGCCTTATTCTTCTGGATCTTTTCAGCTTTCAAATAAGGGCCAGCTGCTACAAATCTGAATCCGTAAAAAATACTTAAACTCTCAAATTTGTAGTAATCCATGGCAGATATCTCTGAAATTAGGGTTTTCATTAATCCATTAGATTAATTAAAGTTTTAGTAAATAACCCCCTTAGTATACTGTAGACATTGATATTCTGAGACAATTTGCCATTAGCCTTTGTGTACTATCTTTTGTAGTTTTTTTTTCAGTTTTTTTGTTTAGCAGCTCTCCAGTTGGGGTAATTCAGTAGCTATCTGGTTACAAAATTATTGTTTTCCCTAGCAACCAGCTGAATAAGATACTGCAGTAAGCACAGGAACGAGACTGAATAGAAAGATAAGAAATAAAAAGTAGCAATAAAACAGTAACCTCACTCAGCAATTATTTTGTAGCTGCCGTGGTCAGTGACCCTCATTAGTGAAGTCAATGGGCATCCGAATATTGTTGACGGGCGACGGTTTTGACGCAAGCGACTTTTCCGACACACGTCCAAAATGAAATTCACATTCGAATTGTCATGGCAGTTTCACCAATAAATGTGAAAATTTGCGCCTGGCAAATTCATTCGCCCATCACTTACCCTTATTTAAAAGATGGAAAGACGTAGAAAAGGAAGGCAAATAATTCAAATACTATTTTAAGAAAGACCAATTGCAAAGTTGCTTGATATTGAACACTCTACAACATACTAAAAGTTAACCACCCTTTAAGTAACAACTGTGGTTGGAACATCTTCTCCATCTCTCTTTCTTCAACATGATGTGAAATGACAAATGCCACCTCTATAGACCTCTAAGCATAAATTTTCCACCCAGAAGGCAAAAAAATGAACCAGGAACCTGTATTACAGCAAATATGGGATAATGTGCAGTGCTTGGCCAAGTTAACTAGCCGCCCCAGGCAGTCCCCTCCCATGTGTGAGCATGCACATCAGTTGGAAGACTTAGAGGGCCAAAGGAACTATTAATACTGGTGGCATTTTCGATCCTGCAGGACCTAAACTACGGGAGCTCAGGCAATAGAGGTACATGCCCTGCCCCCCCACACTATTGTGCCCTAGGCACTTGTTTATTCAGCCTACCTCTAGCTCTGGCCTTGGTAATGTGGGCAGAGTTCGTCCAGTAATTTATCAGCAGCTTGGGGCAGATTTATCAAAGGTCGAGAAGAATTTTCGAATGAAAAAAATTAGAATTTTGAGCTATTTTTTGTGTACTTCGACTAGGGAATAGTCCAAATTCGATTCGAATTTGAAAATAAATTAGAATATCGAAATTAATCATGTACTGTCTCTTTAAAAATTTGACTTTGACCATTTGCCATCTAAAACCTGCAGAATTGCTGTTTTAGCTATGGGGGACCTCCTAGAACCTATTTGGAGTCAATTGGTGGAATAGCGAATGCGCTATTACTTCGATTTGTTTAGAGCAATAAGAATAATGAAAGCAAACATTTGATTCATTGTTATGCATTATTATATCAGGGAAGACATATGCCATGTCAGTACATTAGACAGAGATTGAATGGTGGAGTCCAAACCAATCCATCTTTGAAGGAAGTTTGATTGAATAGATAGAAAATGTCAATTAAATAGATATGTTACATTGTCCTAGTTTTCCTGGAAATTGATCCCAACTGACCACCAAAAGATCAACTGGTCTAAGGTTTTGTATATTATACAGGTATGGGTTTCAGTTATCAGGAAACCCGTTATCCAGAAAGCTCCAAATTATGGATGACTATCTCCCAAAGAGTCCATTTTAATCAAATAATTCCAATTTTTTTTAATTATTTTCTTTTTCTCTGTAGTAATAATACAGTACCTTGTACTTGATCCCAACTAAGATATATTTAATCCTTTTTGGAGGCAAAACAATCCTATTGGGTTTAATTAATATTTTAAATATTTTTTATATTTTAATAGGTATGAAGATCTAAATTATAGAAATAACCGTTATCTAGAAAATCCCAGGTCCAGAGCATTCTGGATAACAGATCCCATACCTGTACCTTGTAATTGATCTTAACTAAGATATACTGAATCCATATTGACGACAAAACAATTCTATTGATTTATTTAATAGTTAAGTGATCTTTAGCAAACTTAAGATCCAAATTAAAAAAAGATCCCTGGTCCTGAACATTCTGGATAATAGATCCCATACCTGTAGTAGGCAATTGGCAGCATTAATAGTCAAATTTGATCAGTATCGATAAATTACTGATATTGATCAAATCCCTTTTCCAGGAAGATCAGTCGATATTCATTAACTTTGATAATTACAGGTTTACAGGAGAATGACCTGAGTCTTTATTACAGCCTATATTTATATATCTTGTGGCTTTTCCCTGTTAGCTGTATTGCTTCTCATCTCTGCTCAGGATATAATATATCCAGAAATAATGAGCAAATTGCGAGAAGCCGGTGGTGCACGGAGCAGCTGTGTTTAAAATCGATAATCAATTTGAATAAAGCATGAAAATGGGTCTGGTCTGCAAATTCAAGTCTCATGGTTCACATCAGTTCAAATCCATTCATCAGTCTGAATTTTGTGAACACTGAGAAGTTTAATAAAATCTGAATACTATCAGCATACTCAGAACAGGGCAGAGAGGAAATGTTCTGAGCTGTGAGCGAAAACCAAAAACTGCCTATTCATCTAAATGGCAAATGTTGGACTTTTTTGGTTCCTCTTGGAGGTTGAACCTTTGTTGGGTGAACTCTTAGATCATAAGAAGACCACAGATGTATAAAACTTTGCTGTATCGGCACATTCAGCCATAGTTCCAACAAATATATTGAACAGAAAATTATGGTCATCACCAATTCTCACTGTGTTTGATCTTCAAACTATGGAGCGATTTACTAAAATTAAGATTTCCCCTTTTTTCCACAAATCATATTTTTCTAAAAATGTGTTTTTTTATTCTTCTAAAACTGTAAAGAATCAAAATTTATTAAGAATAAAAACCTCAAAAAACTCTAATACTAAGCTGCACCAAGTAAAAGTAGTGAAGGTCCCATAGATGTGTCTGTAAGTTACCCTCCCATTTAGACTGTAAGCCCCACGGGGTAGGGTCCTCCATCCTTTTGTTTCCATGACACTGAGCAATTAATCTGTATTCTAATTATATTTTATATTTATGTGAATTGTATTTCTAATAATGCACTTATTGTTACTTATTAATGCAGTGAACCCTTGTTTGTTATTACTAATTTATTGTTTTGCTGTACAGTGCTTTGCCCCGAAGAGCGCTATACAAATAAAAATATACATACTGTACATACAGAGATGTCAATGGGAGCTAATCCTATTGGACCCTTTTTTAACCAGGTTTTCGAATATTTTATCACAAGTAATTTTCCGAAAACCCTTTTTTGGGTTCATTCAGCGTTTTTTACATTCATACTTTTTTATCCTATCTATAACTTTTTTGGCATTAGTGATTATAGAGAAATATAGTTTAATTGTGGTTTCAAAAAGCTCTAATACCACTAAAATGTGACCTTTAATAAATGGGCCTCCCAGTTTTCATGAGCCTCTAGAAAACCAAATAAGCTGTGTCCCCATATCATATTCTAACTGGCCTTCAGGCTGAGCCCTAGGCCTCCACTGGAATTTAAGTCAAAAAGAGGAGGAAACCCATCAACTTAAAAATCTCAATCTCTATATAATTATAACACTGAGCTCCCCTAAAAACATCCTACTATGGATTTACCAATAGAAGCAACAACTTGACTCTGTCCAGTCTCCATGCCATTACTCCAGCCTGGGAAAAGAAACCCATGTGGTTGCCTAACTGTATCTAAACTGCAATACCAAGTATTATCCAACAAGCGGCCAGATCTAAGGGTTATCTCATTGTTTATCACGTGAAAATTTATGAATAAGAGAAGCGAAAAATAGAGGACAAAAAAACTTTTCTCCAAATTCGGTTCCAGTTTTTCCCATAGACTTCAATAGAGACAGTGAGACAAGTTTTTCTCAATTGAATTGCATTTCAAATGAATCTCTTCTGTGAGTTTTCCCATGATTAACCTTTTTCTAATTGAATTGAATTTGGCCCAAGGTTTGTTATACAATTTATTGAATCATGTGACTGTCAACAATGAACTTGCTGTTGTTCAGAATTTTAAAAGTTCAATTCAAAATACTGGAAATCAATTCATTCAAATGATTACCATTTATGAAACTTGATCCATTAAAACCCATGGGCTTGAACTTAACTCCTATATTGGTTCAGCATTAGGTAGAGAGACCCAAAGTGCGGAATCTGCATGATGGGAAGATCCTCTATGAGCACACAACAATACTAATTGATCACAGCTTGGAAAATGCCATTTCCACCATTAAGACAATATTTTTCTCTATGTCTTCCTTGCATAGTTTTGATTGCTCTGCTCGTCATTTATCTTCTGCTTCGGTTTTCAGCAGAAAGGGGAGAGGGAGGTGTGGCATGAGATGTAGTATAGATCGGGTCCATCTCTGAAATCAGTGAGATTTTCTTATTTGATAAATGAAATGTACCTCTTTGGCTAAGGTTGTTTCACTCTGATGAATGACCCTATAGTGTGTTTTCAACAGAACTGTTACCTGTAATTCAACTGTAAATATTTGGTGTCGGATCTTCCAAGGTGACTTTTCGGCTGTAAATCTGGAATAGCTGGAAGTCGTTTAGTAAAATAAACTTTTATCTATTCTGCTAAAATAGACATATTTCAATAAACTCAAGCAAAAGCAAAGAATGCACACTTTCCGACCTTTTTTATGGATCTTTGAGATATTTCTACTAGGGATGCACCGATTCCTGGATTCAGTTCGGGATTCAACCAGGATTTGACCTTTTTCTGCAGGATTCGGATTTCGCCTTAAAGTCATGCAGAAAATGTAAAGTTTGGTGATACTTTTTATTGGCTTTATCGTTGGATATACAGGCAATAAAAGGTATCACCAAACTTGACATTTTCTGCATTTTTTCAATGGCAATACAAAATCTTAAGCCTTAAACTTATGTGACTTTCCATCATACAAACGAGGAAGTAAAATAATTGTTTAGCTGCACGAGTGCTTCTCTTTCACCCTCCCTGGCCCTAATATGCATATGTACTGTAAATTAGAGTTCAGACTTGGTTCGGAATTCGGCCAAATCTTTCTCAAGATTCGGCCAATCCCACAATAGTAGATTTGGTGCAATGCTTGTTTCTGCTAAATATAAACTGCAGGGATACTGTCATGGGAAAAAAAAATAAAAAAAATGAATCAGTTAATAGTGCTGCTCCAGTAGAATTCTGCACTGAAATCCATTTCTCAAAAGAGCAAACAGATTTTTTTATATTCAATTTTGAAATCTGACATGGGTATAGACATATTGTCTATTTCCCAGCTGCCCCAAGTCATGTGACTTGTGCTCTGATAAACTTCAATCACTCTTTACTGCTGTACTGCAAGTTGGAGTGATATCAACCCCTCCCTCCCCCCCCAGCAGCCAAACAACAGAACAATGGGAAGGTAACCAGATAGCAGCTCCATAACACAAGATAACAGCTGCCTGGTAGATCTAAGAACAGCACTCAATAGTAAAATCCAGGTACCACTGAGACACATTCAGTAACATTGAGAAGGAAAAACAGCAGCCTGCCAGAAAGCATTTCTCTCCTAAAGTGTAGGCACAAGTCACATGACCAGGGGCAGCTGGGAAATTGACAATATGTCTAGCCCCATGTTCAGATTTCAAAATTGAATATAAAAAAAATCTGTTTGCTCTTTTGAGAAATGGATTTCAGTGCAGAATTCTGCTGGAGTAGCACTATTAACTGATGCGTTTTGAAAAAAACATGTTTTGCGATGACAGGATCCCTTTAAGTTAATGTCATAGTATTTAGCTTTACCCAGCATGCAATCACTATTGTAAAGTGTCGGAATACTGATAAAGTGTCTTATATGGAAGTATCAACTGAGAGTGCTTTAGGGTGTGGCTCAGCTTTTTGTAAATAGACCATGTCGCTGTGAAAATTCATCAGAAATACACAATTCTTTTTAGTAAATGTGCCCCTATGTCTTGGTCTTGGTGAGGTGAATGATGTTTTTTTTTTTCTGAAGTCAGCGTTTGTTTTCATTGTGTAGCGTTTAAACTGAAAAACGGCTTAAACAAGAAGGGATTGAATTGCACTGATGTCAACAGCAGAGGTATGCCTTTCAATGGAGATTAACTCTTACATAGCCTTTCCTTGTCCTTTAATTTTCATGTAACGGGTTATCACCTGAGCAGCATGATTGTGATTGTGAGTGGACAGTTATTTGTGCCTCAATTTAGCCCTGATTGGCTGCCTGTACTCACTGTCTGGTCCCAGTGACAGGTACGGACATAGGAGTGCCAGTGATAATTGATTTGCAAGAACATTAAATGGAGTCCTGGGGCTATCTTTGGCATATGTGCTGGTATTCATGGGAGCTGCATATAGGCAGTACGGTACAGCTGATGATGAAGATAGATTTGAAAACAATGCATGTTTAAAGCAAACAAGACAACACTACTGAATAGCGTATACAATTATATGCCAACTGCCATATTTTTTGTTACACAAAGGCAAAGTGGCCTTTGAATTACTAGAAGATGAAAATAATAAAGGACATACCTGTGGTTAGATAAAGAATGTCTCTAAACCTCTTAAAACTCAAGATTCAAGTAATTACTAACAAAAAAAATCTGAAAACCTCTGAAAGTGTCAATGGTTAAAAAAAGGCCCAATAGGATCAGAGCCGCTTCCATTGACTTTTATGGGACCTCAACTGCTTTTACTTGGAGGAGTATTGCATTAGAGGTTTTTTTACACTTTATAAATTTAAAATTTATAGGGTTTTTAAAAAAAAACACAACTTCCTGAAAAAATATAATTCATGCGAAAAAGTCAAATCCAAATTTTAGTAAATAAGCCCCGCTTTTTCATGAATCACATGCAAATTGCGGTGTCTTTTTTCAACATGGGGATTGTTTCAATAACAGCATTAGTGTCCACTTCTCTAGGTACAAGTCAGTTGCAATTGAACTCTCTATAGGGAAACCCTGAGATTACTGTTAGGTCCAGACTAGTATAATTGCACGCTTTCCTAGCATCCATGGGTGCAAGTGCAAACAATTCGTCAGATTAGGCTGAGCTGGCACATCTGTGAATTTTAATTTCAACAATAAGATGTGTTTCTTTATGTAGGGAGTAAGTGTGCCAGGACATTACATCATTTGAAAGGCGTATACACCCATGTTTAAGGCAATATTTTTTGTGTGCAGCTTCTACTACTAAGTGGGAGGCTGGGTAACTGTCAGCTGAACATCTCTACTATTTGTATGAGCCATATTGAGGTGCTTGGTTTCCCATCCTGGAAACATAACTGAATTCATGTGTCTGTAAAATTCTTAGATCTACTTCTCTCCAGATTCAGTACTAAAATGTTAATTTTACACCAGAACAAATATTCCCCAAGCATAGCCGACGTCTTGATCAGCAGAACAACAAGCAAAGTTAACTCTACAGTAAAATGGTCTCTGCTGCCATCATTGTGGTAATATCAGTGCGATTATAAGAATGAATAATAGTCATCTGCATTCTTATTTTTAATTTTTTATTTTTTTCAAAAAAACTCTAATAATTTGAGTTTTTTTAACCTAAAAATGTGAGTTGCAACCAAATAAATAACCTCGAAAACTCGAATTTTCATGAAAAACATGAATCAAACCTTAAAGGGATACTGTCATGGGAAAAAATTTTTTTTTCAAAATGAATCAGTTAGTAGTGCTAATCCAGCAGAATTCTGCACTGAAATCCATTTCTCAAAAGAGCAAACAGATTTTTTTATATTCAGTTTTGAAATCTGACATTGGGGTAGACATATTATCAATTTCCCAGCTGCCCCAAGTCATGTGACTTGTGCTCTGATAAACTTCAATCACTCTTTACTGCTGTACTGCAAGTTGGAGTGATATCACCCCCCTCCCTTTTTCCTCCCCAGCAGCCAAACAAAAGAACAATGGGAAGGTAACCAGATAGCAGCTCCCTAACACAAGATAACAGCTGCCTGGTAGATCTAAGAACAGCACTCAATAGTAAAAACCCATGTCTCACTGAGACACATTCAGTTACATTGAGAAGGAAAAACAGCAGCCTGCCAGAAAGCATTTCTGCAGGCACACGTCACATGACTTGGGGCAGCTTGGAAATTGACAAAATGTCTATCCCCATGTCAGATTTTAAAATTAAATATAAAAAAATCTGTTTGCTCTTTTGAGAAATGAGTTTCAGCGCAGAATTCTGCTGGAACAGCACTATTAACTGATTCATTTTGAATTTTTTTTTTTTCCCATGACAGTATCCCTTTAATAAATAACCCCCTAAATGTTACTTTTAGGCTTGAAACACTTTATTCAGGAGATCATAAAAGGAGCTAAGATGGCAAGTGAAGCAGGGTATAAGAGACAGCTGACAATACCAGTGGTACTGATGGTCTGCGGCCCTCTTTTATATATAAATATTATATATATATTTTTTTTATATATTTTATATATTTTTCCTGTTTGATAAAATTTATAATAATTATTTAATTTATAATAATTAGTGATGGGCGAATTTTCGAAAAATTTGCTAAACGGAGCTGGCATCTCGTTTTTGACGCCGGCGTCCATTTTTTCTTGGACGAATTTTCGTCAGCAAATTTTCGCGGCCGTTTCGCAAATTGATTTGCCGCGAATTCGCGCCTGGCGAATAAATTCACTAATAATAATAATTACAGACTGGGGCTGTAGAATTTTGGCAAGTACAGAATACTGAACAACATGAAAGGAAAAGAAGAATCCCCTATATATAGAGAAATTCCTTTATTAAAGGAAAAGGAAAGTCTTTTTGTGCTTGGGGGAGCCAAAAGTTAGGCACCCTCAAGTGATTGCATGTACATTAACCAGTGCACCTATTAGGAGAAAACTGCGCCAGCCCGAGCACCATGGAGAGATTCTCTTCCTGCTGGCATGTTATACCAAGCTACTATAGCTGATAAGTCACCCTCCATTATGGCATTTTTCTAGGGGATTATAACAGTGTAGGTGAACTGTGGGAGATAATAATTCTACATTCTTGGTACATTAACTGAAACAATTCTCATTCTAACATCACAAACCCTAAGGGCAATGACAGGGCTCTTTATCACCAGCTGGAAATACCTGTCCCTCTGAATTCATTAGAACTGCTGTATGTAAAACACTTTACAAGCAGAAATCCCAGCCAATCACGTGAAAATGTATTTTTCTGCATTTGGAAATCTCCGAATCCATTGGTTAATGTGGAATTCAATGGACAGGTAATGAAGTCTGCGGATTCTTTTCAGGCACAACAGAGTGTGTTTGAGGTTTTTTTTTAATGGCAAAGCAGACCAAAGAGGGAAATTCTAGCAGAGATTCCTTTTTACAGTGGGCAAAGCCGAGTGCTCAGATTTCTTTAGTGATAAATCCACAGTAAATCTGCTAAAATTCTTTCTTTAAATGGATGTATAGGGATTTTGTCAGATTAATTAAACCGGCCTCTGAAGATATATTACAAAGGCTTTAATACCTTAAACCCATTAAGTAAATCTGAACAAAGTTGCTAACTTGAGCAGGATGGACTTTAACCTTAACACCGGCTTTACTGTATAGTGATACCTGGAACATTTCAACCATGTGTCCTCCACATAGAAAGCACTCTTTACTGCCCAGGGACTCACTCAAGCTCTTTTACTTACATACTAAAAACGTACCCTGTTGCACTAGCCTATAGTAATCAGACATTAGCCTTCCTTCCTCTTTATCAACTAGCAGTTATATATAGATTTAAAAGGTTGACCTTCATGGACGTGTCTTTTTTTCAACCTAACTTAACTATCTTACTATTTATGATACTATCAGCCTTGATTCTGCATGTGGAGCCGACTGAGGCTGCTTATGAAATGTCGCTCCATCTCTTTTCCTGTGCCAGAAGGGGTCCTGGGGGGATTCTGCTTTGGACTTGGGGTTTTCCGAATAAAGAGCCTTTCTGTAATTTGGAGATTCCTACATTAGGGGTCAGATTTATCTAGGGTCAAAGTGAATTTTGAATTAAGAGTTTTGAGTTCTTTAAGTGGAATTGACTAGGGAATAGTTAAAATTCAATACGAGTTTTTAAAAAAAAAATTTAATCCAATTTTCGAAATCATGTACTGGCCCTTTAAGAAATCGACCTGCCAAATTTCTGTTTTAGCTTATGGGGGACGTCCTGGGATCAATTTGGAGTTGTTTGCAGCCTTCCAGGCTTTTTTGGATAAAAAACTCAAATTGAATTAGATCAAATTTCGATTCGAGTTTGCAGGTCAATCTCATTCACCCGAATTTGAAAAATTTGATTTTTTTGAAAAATTCCGAGTTCATGGGAGTTGATGGCTGTTTTTACAAACTCCCATGAACTCGAAATTCGACCCTTGATAAATCTGCCCCTCAGTCCACTTAAAAATCATTGAAACGTTAATTAAACACAAAAATAATTGTTTTGCCTCTAATAAGGATTACTGTTATCTTAGTTGGGATAAAGTGCAAGGTACTGTTTTGCTATTAAAGTGAAAATTAAAAATTCTTCCCGTAATTCAGAGCTTTCTGGATAATGGGTTTTCGGATAGCAGATCCCTCACCTGTATCATAAAAGATCATATGGCTGATTTATTGAAATTTGAGATAGCATTACTATACTATAGACAATTTGGGCTATCATATCACTGTGTAGCAGATAATATTTTGCATAAGGTAATAAAAATTTTGTAGGGATCCTTTTAGTTACAACAGCAAAACAAGATAAACATTTCTCTCACTGATAAGATTCTTGAAGATCAAGATACAGGTATATGATCTATTATCCGGAAAACCATTATCCAGAAAGCTCCGAATTACGGAAAGGTTGTCTCCCATAGGCTCAGTTTTATCCAAATAATTGAAATTTTGAAAAGCGATTCCCCTTTTCTCTGAAATAATAAATCGGTACCTTGTACTTGACCCCAACTAAGATATAATGAATCCTTATTGGAAGCAAAACCAGCCTATTGGGGTTATTTAATGTTTACATGATTTTGTAGTAGACTTAGGGCACGAAGATCCAAATTACAGAAAGATCCATTATCTAGAAAACCCCAGGTCCAGAGCATTCTGGATAACAGGTACTTTACATGTACCATTACATGAACCAACATAGACATTTAGAAGGTCCTTCAATTATAAAATCCTTTTGTTTTTTTTATTATGAAATCTGCCTAGGTCTTCTTCAAATGTCCATCTTGAAGAGACAAAAATAATTATTGATGACATGTTAAAGATAACCACGAGGCAGAAGGTATACACCAAATAAACACAGTCTCCAGCAGGAGGGAAAAAAAGGGAAGGGAAGCAAGCAGCCATGAACGGGGATAGATAGATAGAGAATTGATGTACTCTGGTAATGATTTCCCTGGTGAGACCCAGCTGTGCCATGTGGGTCTTATATATTTTGTCTATATATAGGTTGTGTACTTTATTTTGTAGGGTTCCATCTGTAGTGTCCTGCCATAACAAAGAGGAATACAGTTAATTATATCTATTAATCATTGGACGTGTTATTACCTTCCAAGGAAACGTGAGGAACTGGAGAGATCCCATCTAGGATGAGCAATGCTATGGTGCCTGTGAATGGTACCAATGAGTCATTTTTACTGGCAAGACATTACATAATGATGAGGCCATCTTGCCATGACTTCCTTGTTGTGTTTCAGCTCAGTTTAAGGCTAGTAACAAATTTTAGAAACAACAGAAGAATGAAAATAGATTGGCTTGTGTCAAAAGGGATTGAATTTCGTTTGTACACAGAATGCATGTACTCTAATTATTTATGCAATTCAGCTGAGACCCCAGCCTTATTTGAAATTTCTGAACCGTTGAATAGAGAACATTAAGTCAGTCCAGGCAATGGATGGCAGGTGTTCATTAAAGCAGAGATGATATTTTCATTCAAGCAAATTGTCAGATAGCTAACACATCACAAAAATGGAAGGCCGGTCTGGAAGGAAGAAAAGAATCCTGGCTATTAAATACATTCCATGTCGGAATACTAAAGATGAGGGCTGGCTTGAATGGAACATATGGTGGGCTGTTTAATATGTGTATATATGTGTCCTTGTGGGGGATAGTATGTGTTTGTGCACACACACACACAAAATATATATAATTTATTAACAAAGTAACTTAGTTATAAATGTATGTGAATATTGAATAATTATTATATTATTTAATTATGATATTCTGCAGTAATATATTATTGTAGAAGTAGTTAAAAACAGCATAATACACAGAATTATTCAGCTAGAGCAAATATTTATAGTGTATTGTATTATTTTTTACTCCATTGTTTATATGTATATACAAGCTTCTATTCAAGCGCCTATCATGCAAATGAGAACTATCCTCTTTGCAGACTCTACCCCGAGGGCCTACTTTTATATTATTGCAACCCCTCAAGTCTTGCTCCCTTTGTCTGTTCTCTGCCTCAAGACTCACGAGAAATTTCTAGAAAGAACTAGTGGGATTCTCACAGACTCTAAAGATCTGCATTGTTCAACCTCCCAAACAAGACAATCTTAAAGGAACAGTAACACCAGCAAATGAAAGTGTTTTAAAATAATGAAAATATAATGTTGTGTTGCCATGCACTGGTAAAACGGGCGTGTTTGCTTTATATAAATAAGCTGCTATGTAGCCATGGTGACAACCATTCAAGGCACAGGTTACTCTGCAGAAAACCAGAGCTTATCTGTTATCTGCAAAGTGCCTTTTATCCTTTTTCAGCTTGAATGGCTGCCCCCATGACCACACAGCAACTTGTTTATATAAACTATAGTAGTGTTTCTGAAGCAAACACATAACTTTCACCAGTGCAGGGCAATGTAACATTATATTTGAATTGCTTTAAAGGAGAATTAAACCCTTAACTTAAAAAAAACCCCTATCGCCCTACCCCACATAGATCCTCCTCCCTCCTCCCCCCCAGCCTAGCTGATACCCTGGGCAAATGCCCCTAACCTTTTACTTACCCCTTGTTGCAGATTCAGGGATCAGAGTTCACGGCAGGACTTCGTGTCTACGTCCGGCGCTTCTGCAATTTTTCCATCTATTTTGGCACATGTGCAGTTGCCTCAAACTGGGAAATTGCTCCAACTGCGCTTGCGCCACTTCGCCGATCTCCATTTCAGATTACCAAAGACCTGGAAGATGGCTGCTGTGAACTTCTGGCCCTGAACTGCACTGGGGGGTATGTAAAAAGTTACCCCTCACTTTCCATAATTTGGTTGAGGCTCCTCCTTAATCGGAATACATAAATATATAAAAACATTCTTGTGTCATTAATGTATTATGGGTAGGTTATAAATATAAGGTCCAAGAAATTAAAGACAGCAATAAATAAATGTTTACCCAAAATGTCACCTTGATTGACATTCACCCTGGGCTTTTTTTTTCTTCATGAAGAGCAAATATGCTTTTTCCTCAACTATTTTTCTAACTGAATTCAGACTGGGCTCCCCAGACTGCTCCAAACCCCCAGCCTAGGTTAAAGAAATGGGATTAATCATGAGGCTGGAGTTGCTGATGGCTAAATTCAGGCACCAAGACATAACTACATCAAAGACTGGTCTCTCTGGATGAATTTCCTTGAATTCAATGACCTTCTCAAGCTCCTTACAAACTACCCTGGTTCAAGTAGATTATGCCCTTCAAGAGAGTCAGGATCTTTACTTTTTTATTCTGATGCTGACAATACTCACCTGTATGTTGCAAACCTTGTTATGATTCTTGTTAGACGTTTGTATCAGATGCGTGATAATGCAAATGTGTACAATGGCGCGAAATTCAAGAACGTGAAATCCCATTTATTGAAGGTTACATTTTAGTTGTATTAGAGGTTTTTTTCAAACAACGATTGAACTCTACGTTTCTATTAAAAGATTCGATTACAAAAAGTGAGAACGAAAATAGCTGTTGAAAAAATTTCAAAAACCCAAATTTTTCATGAACAAACAAATAATTTGTACGAAAATAAACATTTTGATCTCCAAAAACCTCTAAAACCACAGATAAAAAACTGATCTTTGCAAGACAAGAAATGGAACTTCCATTGACTTCTACATGACCTTGACAGATTTTACTCGCCAAACTTTTGTATTCATAGATTTTATGGTTTTTACACTTGATAAATTACCAAAAAAATATGTACGGTAAGTAACTACATGAAAAATGTGTTCATTTGCAACAGTACAAACTGGGCCCTGGTAGTGACAACAGAATGGGTACATATCAAGCAACCATATGTTTTTTGTGATTTCGTGAAAAGGCCAGGTTAGATATCCCCATGAATAATGCTTTGTGTCCTTATTTTATAGAAAAAGCAGCAATAAAATAAAAATTTTCATGTGGTCTTATTTATTATAATAAAGGAATACAAGAGCAAAACAATAAAATAGCACAAATTATAGATATTGTCTATATAATAAGCCTTTTGCCCCCAAATTTCTCTGAGAACTGTTTGTCATTTGCATACAGTGACTTTGTCATATCTTTCATGGATTTTCAAAAGGTTATTTCTGGTCACAATTTTTCTCCAGCGTCTCTCCATCCTTTTAGCACAACAGAAACATAAAAATTGCCTGCTGTGTGTCATGTTTCTGCTGCAATTTAATGATATTCTGGTTTGGGAGAAAAGAGCAGCTGCCCGCCAGGTTGTGTTGCAGATCTGCTCTCAGGCACTCAGCGGGGCGCCGAATAAGTTCAATTCAGTGAAGCAAATGTAATCATTTGGCCCTGTCTAAAAAAAGTGAAACACCCAGGAAAATCTCTATAGAACACACAAAACCTCTATGTTTATTTAAAAATAATTCAAGGCCGTTTCTTGTGTTTCTTGACTACAGTTGTTGAGATCAGGTCCCCGGGCCGTGTCATCTGCGTGTCAGAGATTCCATCAGGAACTCACACCTCCATTTGGCTTGGACTATAAATTGTACCATTGCAGGCAAAACTATTTGTAAATCATTTTCCTTCTTGTCAGGGTATGTAATCTTTAACCTAATTATAAGCAGTTCCATTTCATTACGTATGAATACAGTTATGGGTTTCCAATTTATGTCTGGCTTTTCTCTACAGACAATCACCTACAAATGAAAGCATCAACAAACCTGCCAAGTCAGAAGCCTCTTTAATGCCCATTATTGTGTTAGCAGGCAAGATTCATGGTTACCTTTCACAATCACTAAAATAATTTACAGCACATTTTACGGCCACCGCCTTTCATAAATCATCTGAGCCGCTGGTCCATTCTTATTAATTTATAGCTTTGAGTTTATGAAATGGGCTGGCAATGATTGGAGTGACTTCACAATATTCATGTTGCTGAAGAGTACAGCACTCTTGTATATAATGGGCAACAAATATTTGACTTGGCAAGGAAAGACGCAGTTGACTGCTGCGTGGAATGGTATCATCTTGCCTAATAAAAGTGGTAGTCCTTTAAAAATATTACAGAGGGAGAACCACCATTACTGCTGGTGTTAATGGAGATTTACACATGACATTTATATCTGAGATTTCTCTTTGGCCCCATGACATCGTTGACTGAAAATAATTTCTGATGTCATTCTTATCTGTTCAAAAATACAGCAAGAGAACAGAGGGAATAGAAAAAGGTTGCTCATACTCTGGGTGTCTGACTTGTCAGTGTAGGAAATTTAAACCCCATATAGACACTACACTAGGCAACAAAATGTTGTGTCTACAGATCAGTTACAAAATAACTGATCTGTAGATCCAACAACCATGTACTGTATAACATAGTAAAAAAAAAGACACACGTCCATCAAGTTTCAAGTCTATTTTAACCTGCTAGTTGATCCAGAGGAAGGCAAAAACCCCATTTGAAGCCTCTCCAATTTGCCTCAGAGGGGGAGAAATTCCTTCCTGACTCCAAAATGGCAATTGAACCAGTGCCTGGATCAACTTGTGCTATGAGCTATCTTCCATAACCCTAAACATAGTAAGATTTATTGATGATAGCTAGTGATGGGCGAATTTATTCGCCAGGCGCAAATTCGCGGCAAATTTGCGTGATTCGCGAAACGCCCGCGAAAATTCACGTAACGCCCGCGAAAATTCGCGAAAAAAATTCGCCGGCGTCAAAAAACAGGCGCCGGCATCAAAAACAGGCGCCGGCGTCAAAAACAGGCGCCGGCGTCAAAAACGAGACGCTGGCACCGTTTCGCAAATTCGCCCATCACTAATGATAGCAGGAATACTCTCATAAAAAGTCTTAAGGTGGCCACAGACATGCAGATTTACGTTCATATCAGACAAACAATTGCCATCTCCCGACTTGCCACTAACCATTCAGATCAAATAAAGTAGTAAAAGAACAGATCAGACAATGTTCTGCCCCTGACAGCAATCGTACAAAAGTTATGCCCGACAAAAGCTTGTGAAGGTCTCCCACTGATATTGTCAGATCAGCAATACACGCAGAGATATGATCGGTAGCCGACAGAAATTTTCTAACCTGTCTGATCAACTGAATGACCAATCGCCATTTCATGAAAAATGTCGAGACACTCCACACATGGCCCGAAAATCCTACGAAACGGAGATTCGTACGATCAAATCTTTGCGTCTATGACCAGCTTAAAGGAACAGTAACACCAAAAAATTTAAGTGTTTTAAAGTAATGAAAATATCATGTACTGTTGCCCTGCACTGGTAAAACTGATCTGTTTGCTTCAGAAACACTACTATAGTTCATATAAACAAGCTGCTGTGTAGCAATGGCGGAAATTGAAAAACGGCTATATGGCACAGGTTAACTAATGGATAACAGATAACACCATTAGACAGACAGAGCTTATCTGCTGTGTAACTTGAGCTTTTTCTCCTTTGAATGGCTGCCCCCATTGCTACACAGCAGCTTATTTATATAAACAATAGTAGTGTTTCTTAGGCAAACACAGCAGTTTTACCAGTGCAGGAAAACAATGCATTATATTTTCATTACTTTAAAACACTTTTATTTTTTGTTGTTACTGTTCCTTTAAGTTCAACACTGTTACCAACTTTTTCTTTCTCATAGGATCCCATTTGCAGATACACACTTAATTTTATAAAATGGATGTAAATGGTGAGTGTATTGACACTAACAAATATGCTCCTACAACTTCTACAAAGTTGATCTGAGCGCCGTTGTGTCTATCTTGCCTATTTCGATTAATTGTACACAAGTGCACCTATTGACATTTGGGAGCCTTGAACCTACCACCACCCTGAATGCAGCGATAGATGAAGAATGTGCAGATGAGTACAACTTCTGGCAAATCTGCAGTTATCTGGATTGAGATCGGCTCTGGGAGTCTAAAACATAAAGCGCATTCTGAAATAGGATTTTTACGTATACGCATTTAAACACTTTATTTTTGAATTTGACAATGTCTGCAAATATTCTGGACTTCTAGGGGGAAAATGCCACATTGTGGGCAAAAGTAGCTCTTTACTCACTGCCTGATAAGTAAATCATGAGCTAAAACAAAACCAAACCTTTAAAGTCATGGGACATTCATGCTATGGACAAAAATCACATTTTTATCATTAAAAAAATGATATGCAAATTATTTTGGGGTAAACACACTGCCCCATTTTAATACCTTTTTGTTGCATTTGGTTATACCTTAGTGAACTGTAAAATAGAATTTGTCAGATAAATTGCCAGGCCGTTGTAGGGACTGATGTTTTTGTTAATTGTTGACCCCCTCCTGTTTGAGAAAATGAACATCTATTCTGTGTTCAAATGAATGAGGTAGAAAGAATGATGTGGCAAAATAAAATAACACTGCAGGTGTGGTGAAAGATACCTAGGGTCATTACAGAGCAAATCCAGAAAAGATGGTTCTTGAGAAGTCTTGTTAGTTTAAACTGTGTCCAGTAGCATAAAGAACAAATCAACAAACGGATACGATTCAATGGTTACACAGTGGAAAGTTGAACACTACCTGTGGCTGCAGGGCCACCATTAGAAATCACGGGGCCCGTACAACAACATTTTCGGACTGGATGATTTAAGATCACCTTGTGGAGATACCCTTTTAGTGGACATCTCAGGGAGTAAATAGTAGCCTATCATTAGGATGTTACTTGTCTTTCATCTGGTAGGGCTACATCCAATCTATCCTGTCCTAGTTGAAGCTGATTACTGTTGTTTCTTGCTGGCCTGTCTGTCTAGTGTACTAGTATGAGTGTAATTTCTGTCACTCAATATCTCGTTCATAGGATCCCTGTTCCCCAAATTTCACTACGGGCTCCCTTGGAGTTTACTGGGGCCTCATTCTCCAGGCTCTCTAGCAGCATTTATCTTGTACAGCAAGTGGATTCCAAAGAGGAAGAGCCATGTTCTCCCTCCTGCAACATTAGCTATAGACATGGTGGTGGAACATCAATTTAACAGCCCCTCCCAACAACAAAAGGCCACAACTTGTTTATTAACAAATGCATATAACTAACCACCAACATGTATCAACATCAGTTAAGTGTAGGGCAATGTAAACAATTAAATGTATATATTAATTAACTTTATTGTAACCTCTGACAGCCGACGAAGGCTGCAAAGCTAAACAAGCTGTTGTCCCTACTAGGCTTTCCTCCATAACTCATGCAACTTCCACCTGGCCACCTCCATCACTTTGGCCCCAGGCCTAACCCCTGTTAAACCCTACACTTGATACCAATATCCCAGGGTCCTCCCTGAGGAGCCCCTCCTGCTGTTACTCTAAACTAATACCACCCCCCACATCACTATCCCCTGCCCTTTGCTCTGGGAAGGGTGGGGGGACGCTGTTTAAATGAGAGCACCCTTTCACTTCCTTACTCTTTTAACCCCTTGTGTCTCCACCCATCCTGCCAGGCAACCCAGGACAAAACAATACCCATAATACTGGATGCCCTCTTATGTTTCCCTACTTCCTAGTCAGTGGCAGAACTGCAGGGGGTGCGAGCGGGCCAGGGCCCGCACCCCCTCAGGGCCCCCGGCAGCCCGTGCGCCATTGAAAATGTAGGCCGTACGGAGGGGGGCGGGGCCCGGCTGCGCGACACGCACCAGGGCCCGCCCCCCTCTAGGAACGATACCGTTCCTAGTCATTCCTAGTTCCTGGGTCACTCCCCATGGGCATTCTGGAAGTGACTGGACCAATAGTGAAAGAATGTCTCCCACAGGAATAGGATACAGTAACCAAGACTTCCTAAGCTAGTAGGGGATTTAAAGGGGTAGTTCACCTTTAAGATAACTTTCAGCATGCTATAGTATGCCCATTTCTAAGCAACTTTTCAATTGGTCTTCATTATTTATTTTTTATAGTTCTTGAATTATTTGGCATCTTCGTCTGACTCTTTCCAACTTTCCAATGGGGGGGGGGTCACTGACCCCATCTAAAAACCAATGCTCTGTAAGGCTACAAATATATTGTTATTGCTGCTCTTTATAAATCATCTTTCTAAACAGGCCCTAGCAACCAGATCGCTTTAATTGCAAATTGGAGAGCTGCTGAATAAAAAGCTAAATAGCTCAAAAACCACAAATAATAAAAAATTAAAACCAGTTGCAAATTGTCTCAGAATATTAGTGTCTACATCATACTAAAAGTTAACTGAGAGGTACACTCCATTTAACAAATGGGTCCCTACACAAACTCTACTTGGGGTAGACTTACTTCATACTCACCATTTTTAGTGCATTTTTTGTGCATTTTCTGAAACCATTGTTCATGCTGTGAGAATATGTACAGTATATGTATAAGGAGCAATCATCAGGTACTATTTTAATACCAAATCTCCTGTCTTTCTCTGCACACAAATACACATTTTCATCCCATTTCAACTCAGCTCTCTGTTTTGTTTTTTTCTGCATTGATTGACTGGAGCCAACTCTTCCATCCACTTGTTGATCCAAAAAAAATCCAGGAAATGACAGGCATTATTATCATGTAATGTGACTTTTGAAAGCTGCTTTACATTTACAATTTGTAGAAATACTATGAAAGCTGGCAGTATCCCAGATGACACACTGAGCTCTGAAATGAAACAGGTAGTCATAACTAAGGAGGAGAATTGTTTTCAAAATTCGTTCTGGAACGATGAATAGATTGATTCCCAGATTGTGATGCGCATCCAGCCGTCCATGAATCACATGAAATTGGCTACGAATTATGATTTGGAGAAAGGGATTTGCTATCTCCAGTCAAAGCTATAATACACATCATATGGAATGGCTTTGCACCGTGTGGCGTGACAATACCAAAGCACAAATACCAGTGTTCTTTCCAATCAGTTAATAGATTCATTGCTCATAAATGGGCTGCGATGGAAGGAGAATGTTCGAAACAAAACCATTTAGAATTTATCCAGGAAAAGCGACCGGGTTTGTAAGGAACTGAATACACAAGCGCTTATTTTCTGTCAGGTTTGCCCTGTTAATAAACAGCACAGGCAGACTATTATGGAGCAGAGGAACTTCTAAACTCCTAGGGGGTTATTTATAAAGTCCGAATTTTTCTCATTATTTCTATTAAAAAAGTCAGACCAACTCCGAATTGGCGGTTGGACCTTATTTATCATAGAAAAAGCTAGCTAAAATCGGTTTGGGCAAAAAATGCGGAAATATCTGATTTTCTCGCCAAAAGTCTGGGTAAAAAAAAAAACGATTGAGTGATTTTTGTATTCGGAGTTTGATAAATAACCCCCCTAGTATATCATAGGGGCTTATTTATCAAAGTCCTCTTTTTCCTCAACATTTTCTGCTACAAACTCTGATCAAATCCGCTCGGGTTTTTTATACGTATTTATTATTACATTTTCCTGAGAATTTGCTTTTCCGTAAAAAAAAAATGAATTTCTCGGTTTTCCCTGCACCTGCAAACTCCGAATTCTTATACTTTTTTGCCCGAAAACTCTGAAAACTTCTGGGTTTTGCATGAAACCCAGTGCACATCAAAAAATCATTGGGACTTCTCCCATTGACTTATATGCAACCTCCACAGGTCTGAGATGCCTATGATTAAGTGTTTGTTAACATGAAATGCGTAAGGCTATGGATACAATAAATTATTTTTCACCTTGAGAACCTTTGCCTGGTGGAAGTCTGCCTCTTTGAGTGCCTGCTTTAAAATAAATTTGAGATGTCGGATTTTCTGATTCGGACTTTTCGATCCTCTGGGTTAATACATTTTGAAAAATTTGTGATTTTTTTTAAAAGTCCGATATCATAAAAAAAAACAACAACAAATTTTTCGGGGTTTTTTGCATTTGTAGTTTAGTAAATAACCCCCATAGAGTTGCTAATTCTAAGCAACTTTTCAATTGGCTTTCATTTTTTCTTTTTTTATCATTTTTTTAATCTTTTTTAATCATTTTTAATCATTTGCCTTCTTCTGACTCTTTCCAGCTTTCAAATGGGGGGTCACTGACCCCATCAACAACCCCATCTTAAAAGCAAATGTTCTGTTATTGTTATTGTTACTTTTTATTACTTATCTTTCTATTCAGGCCCATTCATATTCCAGTCTCTATTCAACTCAATGTATAGTTTCTAGGGTAATTTGGACCCTAGCAACCACATTGCTAAAACTGCAAACTGAAGAGCTGCTAAATAAAAAGCTAAATAACACATGAACCACAAATAATAAAAAAGGAAAACCAATTGCAAAGTGTCTCAGAATATCACTCTCTACGTCATACTAACAGTTAATCTAAGGATGAACAACCACTTTAAGTGGAAATAAATTCAAACCACCCCTTGCTAGTCTAAGGGCAGGGGTTAAAGTGCAAAAACCAGACACAAACCTTATGCACTTTGTACTCTGACCCATGGGTGAGCACTAACAGCCGCAGATCTATCTACTCCAGGATAAAGCAGAAGGACCTTAGCTTTCTGTATAAATACAGCAGTGGATTTTTTATCCAGAGCAAGGAGCAGAGTGTGTTATGACCCGAGATTAATAGATTTCCGTTGTGTGATCAAATTGAATATACAGTAGTTTTTGCTAACCTGCAAAAGTATTCAACACCCATCCAGCAGTGGTAAAATGATGTGCTCGTTATACCTGAATGTTAGAATAATTCCTACTGGAAAGGCCACCTGTACACTGAAAAAATATACTATCTTTAAAGGGGTGGTTCACCTTAAAGTTAACTTTTAGTATGTTACAGAATGGCCAATTCTAAGCAACTTTTCAATTGGTCTTCATAATGTATTTTATATAGTTTTTGACTTGTTTTCCTTCTTCTTCTTCTTCTGACTCTTTCTCGCTTTCAAATGGGGGGTCACTGACCCATGTAAAAAACAAATGCTCTGTAAGGCTACAAATGTATTGCTATTGCTACTTTTTATTACTCCTCTTTCTATTCAGGCCTCTCCTATTCATATTCCAGTCCTTATTCAAATCAATGCATAGTTGCTAGGGTAATTTGGATCCTAGCAACCAGATTGCAAAAATTGCAAACTGGAGAGCTGCTAAATAAAAAGCTAAATAACTCAAATACCACAAATAATAAAAAATGAAAACCAATTGCAAATTGTCATCACTCTTTACACCATACTAAAAGTTAATTTAAAGGTGAACAACTACTTTAAGTTTACTTTTAGGGGGTTATTTACTAAACTCCGAATGCAAAAATCCAGAAAAATTTGTGATTTTTTAAATAAAATCCGACTTTTAAAAAATTACTAATTTTACAGACCTCGAGGATGGAAAAGTCCAAATCAGAAAATCCGCCATCTCAGACCTGTCGAGGTTGCATACAAGTCAATGGGAGACGTCCAGATTTGTTGATGTGCACTGGGTTTCATGCAATACCCCGAAGTTTTCGGGCAAAAATAATAAGAAATCGGGTGAAAAATCCGTAAAAATCTGATTTTGTTTTTCCGCAAAGCAAATTTTGAGATAAAATAGGACTTTGATAAATAACCCCCTTAGTGTGTCATAGAAGAGCCCATCCTAAGCAGCATTTCAATTGGTCTTCTAATGATATGTTTTTTAAAATTTGCCTTCTTCATCTGACTTCTTAGTTTTCAAATGGGGGTCACTAACCACATCTAAAAAAACAAATGTTCTGTAAGGTTACAAATTTACAATTTCTGTTTTTATTGCTCATTTTTCTATTCAGGCCCTCTCCTATATAGATTCCAATATCTTATTCAAATCAGTGATTGGTTGCTAGGATAAATTGGATCCTAGCAACTACATTGCTGAAATTGCAAACTAGAGAGCTGTTGAATAAAAAAACCTCAAAAACCACAAATAATAAAAAATAAAAACCAATTGCAAATTGTCTCAGAATATCACTCTACATCATACTAAGGGGCAGATTTATCAAAGGTCGAGGTGAATTTTCGAATGAAAAAAATTTTTTTGCACGAAACCCAGTGCACATCAAAAAATCATTGGGACTTCTCCCATTGACTTATATGCAACCTCCACAGGTCTGAGATGCCTATGATTAAGTGTTTGTTAACATGAAATGAGTAAGGCTATGGATACAATAAATTATTTTTCACCTTGAGAACCTTTGCCTGGTGGAAGTCTGCCTCTTTGAGTGCCTGCCTTAAAATAAATTTGAGATGTCGGATTTTCTGATTCGGACTTTTCGATCCTCTGGGTTAATACATTTTGAAAAATTTGTGATTTTTTTTAAAAGTCCGATATCATAAAAAAAACAACAACAAATTTTTCGGGGTTTTTTGCATTTGTAGTTTAGTAAATAACCCCCATAGAGTTGCTAATTCTAAGCAACTTTTCAATTGGCTTTCATTTTTTCTTTTTTTATCATTTTTTTAATCTTTTTTAATCATTTTTAATCATTTGCCTTCTTCTGACTCTTTCCAGCTTTCAAATGGGGGGTCACTGACCCCATCAACAACCCCATCTTAAAAGCAAATGCTCTGTTATTGTTATTGTTACTTTTTATTACTTATCTTTCTATTCAGGCCCATTCATATTCCAGTCTCTATTCAACTCAATGTATAGTTTCTAGGGTAATTTGGACCCTAGCAACCACATTGCTAAAACTGCAAACTGAAGAGCTGCTAAATAAAAAGCTAAATAACACATGAACCACAAATAATAAAAAAGGAAAACCAATTGCAAAGTGTCTCAGAATATCACTCTCTACGTCATACTAACAGTTAATCTAAGGATGAACAACCACTTTAAGTGGAAATAAATTCAAACCACCCCTTGCTAGTCTAAGGGCAGGGGTTAAAGTGCAAAAACCAGACACAAACCTTATGCACTTTGTACTCTGACCCATGGGTGAGCACTAACAGCCGCAGATCTATCTACTCCAGGATAAAGCAGAAGGACCTTAGCTTTCTGTATAAATACAGCAGTGGATTTTTTATCCAGAGCAAGGAGCAGAGTGTGTTATGACCCGAGATTAATAGATTTCCGTTGTGTGATCAAATTGAATATACAGTAGTTTTTGCTAACCTGCAAAAGTATTCAACACCCATCCAGCAGTGGTAAAATGATGTGCTCGTTATACCTGAATGTTAGAATAATTCCTACTGGAAAGGCCACCTGTACACTGAAAAAATATACTATCTTTAAAGGGGTGGTTCACCTTAAAGTTAACTTTTAGTATGTTACAGAATGGCCAATTCTAAGCAACTTTTCAATTGGTCTTCATAATGTATTTTATATAGTTTTTGACTTGTTTTCCTTCTTCTTCTTCTTCTGACTCTTTCTCGCTTTCAAATGGGGGGTCACTGACCCATGTAAAAACAAATGCTCTGTAAGGCTACAAATGTATTGCTATTGCTACTTTTTATTACTCCTCTTTCTATTCAGGCCTCTCCTATTCATATTCCAGTCCTTATTCAAATCAATGCATAGTTGCTAGGGTAATTTGGATCCTAGCAACCAGATTGCAAAAATTGCAAACTGGAGAGCTGCTAAATAAAAAGCTAAATAACTCAAATACCACAAATAATAAAAAATGAAAACCAATTGCAAATTGTCATCACTCTTTACACCATACTAAAAGTTAATTTAAAGGTGAACAACTACTTTAAGTTTACTTTTAGGGGGTTATTTACTAAACTCCGAATGCAAAAATCCAGAAAAATTTGTGATTTTTTAAATAAAATCCGACTTTTAAAAAATTACTAATTTTACAGACCTCGAGGATGGAAAAGTCCAAATCAGAAAATCCGCCATCTCAGACCTGTCGAGGTTGCATACAAGTCAATGGGAGACGTCCAGATTTGTTGATGTGCACTGGGTTTCATGCAATACCCCGAAGTTTTCGGGCAAAAATAATAAGAAATCGGGTGAAAAATCCGTAAAAATCTGATTTTGTTTTTCCGCAAAGCAAATTTTGAGATAAAATAGGACTTTGATAAATAACCCCCTTAGTGTGTCATAGAAGAGCCCATCCTAAGCAGCATTTCAATTGGTCTTCTAATGATATGTTTTTTAAAATTTGCCTTCTTCATCTGACTTCTTAGTTTTCAAATGGGGGTCACTAACCACATCTAAAAAAACAAATGTCCTGTAAGGTTACAAATTTACAATTTCTGTTTTTATTGCTCATTTTTCTATTCAGGCCCTCTCCTATATAGATTCCAATATCTTATTCAAATCAGTGATTGGTTGCTAGGATAAATTGGATCCTAGCAACTACATTGCTGAAATTGCAAACTAGAGAGCTGTTGAATAAAAAAACCTCAAAAACCACAAATAATAAAAAATAAAAACCAATTGCAAATTGTCTCAGAATATCACTCTCTACATCATACTAAGGGGCAGATTTATCAAAGGTCGAGGTGAATTTTCGAATGAAAAAAATTTGAATTTCGAGCTATTTTTTGTGTACTGTTCTAAATCGATTGAAAATGGACGTATTCGACAAAGAAATATAAACATTTCTACTTCAGTTTGGTTGGTCTTTTTAAATTTGAATTTCAAAGTTTTTTCAATTCGAAATTCGACCCTTGATAAATATGCCCCAAAAAATTAACTTGTGAACAACCCCTTTAAGCACAATAATTGCACTTTGCAATGTAATAACTGTCAAATGAAAGATATGCCATTGCAAAATGTGAATTTCTACTCTTAATGATGTCAATTGTTAAGACACCTGTACCCTCTGCAGTCCCACATTTATTTCCATAGCATTTTACAGACAAAGTATCTTTATATCATTCACTCAGTTAACGTGCTTCCAAAGTATTCAGACCAGCAAAATAGTAATTGCCCCAAAAGCAATTAGTTTTGATGCTGCCTCTAACTCAACCACTGCTTTGGGCTTCTTAGGGGCAAATATTACAGTCTGAGAAAAATATATTTCTGGCCCTGTAATGGACCGCTGGTGAGCAAGTGATAACCGCAACTTTGCCCTGTAATGAACTTTACTGGCATTTTTGAAACAATTGGGTCCAGCATTTTTTTGACAGAGTGTCCCTTTTATTCCCAGAGGACTGAGAGGACAAAAATCCCCAGGACAAAGCAAGGCTTTCATATGTGTGTAAAATAGAATGGAATTGCTTTCAGTGCATAATAATGCTTATTTATCCAGTACAGTAGATAACATGCATACATTATCTATGAGAAAGGAATGTTTCTTCTCCTCCTAAAGTCATGAAATGTTGATGCGGATTAGTTCATTTATAGGAGAAGGAAAGGTATTTTTATACTGTTACTGCAAACTGTTTGTTGCATTTCCTCCTCCTGAAACGCCATAGTTTGACTTTTTGGCCGCCATCTTGGTTAAGGTCATGTCATATCCTCTTTCTCCCAGGCTGAAAGTGCGCATGCGGCAACTTAATTCTTCCCCATGACTCCTTCATGTCACACTTTCAATATAGACCCCAGGCCCAGCACAGTACCTGATAGGCCCTGGCATATCAGGTACACAAAGGCTTGAAGAGCCCTTCTACTGGTCCAAAAAAAGTGAATGCCTGTGGCATCTTACAGCAACCACGCTGACATTTGCAAAGTCTACAGTTCATGTCTGGCACCTTTTAAAAATGCACAAGGAGGTGGTGAAATCGTATGTGCTACTGAATTGTCATTATTAGAGCCAACGGCATCAGGCTGAAAGCTCGACACCAGTGATCTCCAACAAGTAGCTAGTAGCAACATGCTGCTCACCAACCCCTTGGATGTTGCTCCCAGTGTCCTCAAAGCAGGTGCTTTTTTTTGGAATTCCTGACTTTTGGTTGTATAAAAACTAGATAAACTTCCAAACGGAGCCTCCTGTAGGCTGCCAGTCCACATAGGAGCTACAATCACAGCACTTCTTTTGTACCACCCAGGAATTTTTTTCATGCTCCAACTCTTTTTACATCTGAATGCTCATGGGTACAAAAAAAAGCTTGGGGACCGCCCTCTACACCTTCCTCAGCTTCATGCAAGTGGCAGTAAAAAATTGACGATCAGATGTCTCAGATGTCTCGGCTGTCCAATCGGAGGCTCACAGGCTGGATGTGACCGCCAAGTGATTTTGATTGCCCCCAGTTTGCCAAATGTCTCCATGGGCTTCTTTGAAGGACATCATGAGCTTAACATAATCCAGCTCTTAAAGCACCACAATGGTCAAAATCAGTGATGGGAGAATTTTTCCCGTTTCGCTGAATTTATTTTGATGCACGTATTTTTATCATTTTTAAAATGATAAATTTTATCATTTTTATACGCGCGCCTATTTTGTCCAAATGCATTAAAGTCAATGGGAGTCCGGATAATTTTGATGCACAACAGTTTTTATGCACATGACTATTCTGACGCACGCCCACATTTGTTTGAAGTGGTGAATTTTCTCTGCAGTTTCGCAGATTTATTCACTCGCAGTGAAACGTGGAAATTTGCTGTGAATTTGCGCCTGACAAATTTATTCGCCCATCACTAGTCAGACTGCCTTGACCTGCCTATAGTTGCTTCACATAATTTGATCAGGATGGGGTTTCTCAGGGAATGCTTAAGTAAGTGATCCTGTCCCGATAGCACCAGTGTGTGCCATCGGTAACCCTTTTCTTATACAAATCATTAGAAGAAGGAGCAGCTGAAGACTTGCAAATGCATTTGGGCTGCTGCATTTATCCTTGAAGATGAAATGTGCCTTCTCTGACCCAAGCATTCCATATCACTTCCAATAACACTCCTGTATTGGTATAATTTCCTTACAAAAAGCCTATTTGCAAGGAGGTTTTTCATGATATCACAGGGGGGTATTGCCAAATTCAACTATATTGGCATAGCATTGACAGTCACATATATTTTCATAGGCTGAACAAAAGATGCTATAAATTATACCAGTACAATAAAACACCATACAATTCACAGTACAAGTTAATGTACAGGGGCCTTTTTAATTCAACCAGAAGGCATTTATCATTAGAATAACCACAGTGGCCAACAAAATAGTTTGTAAAACGTTTGCTGGTTAGAGAAAAATGATAACAAATATAAAACTGAGCTTTGTTCTGCAAAGAGGAAAAAGGCAAAGTCCATATGTTTCACTGAATTACCTTTTGGAAAGAAACAGAAGAAGGGTTAAAGGAAATATAAAATGTTTTTGGTTGATAAAGAACATGTATAAAAGGCTGTGATCCACTTCCAAGTTTGTGCTCTGTAATTATCTCCTTTCAACCAAATTGAGCCCTGTCTGGATGGTGTCCAAAAATGGATGCTTCAAAGTTGATCCATATGCAAGTGGAAGCATGATATCCGTTTACACTCTGCACTTTTACCCTCAAAGTATATACCAAATATTGTACAGTTCCGAGTTAGAAATGTGCAGCTGCGTTGGCTTATGCCAGTCTTGGTCTAATTGAGCAGTTATGTGCTGCTGAACTACAAATTGTGGCTTCCTGCAACTATAGCTGAAAAGTTGGGGTGGGTATACAATAAAGTCATATGCACAGGTATACGATAAAGCCATGTTCAAAGCGAACCCCTTTCAAGCACTGCAAGTTTTAGTGACATATTTCTCCATTAGAAATTAAAAAAATATAGATAACAGTAAAGCTGGCCATAGACTCAAAGATCTGCTCGTTTGGCGACATTGCATTACGTTAGGCCGTTTGGTCGAACGATCAGATTACTATACGCCAAGGGACTCCGACGGGTCGGTCGGGTAAAAATCAAACCTTCCCGATCTATATCGTGGCCAGATATCGATTGGGAAGACCTGACGGAAGCCCCCATACTCGGGCAGATAAGCTGCCAAATTGGTCTAAACGACCCATATCGGCAGCTTTATCTGCCCATGTATGGCCACCTTAATATCTCTAACTACGTAAAAAGAGGGATAGGATGGAGCACACAATTCAGCAGATTTGGACCTACAAGGATCCTTTTTCAAGTGTTGAAACTTGAAAAAGGATCCTTGTAGGTCCTAAACATGTCGTGTTAATAAATATTTTGCAGTAATATCTGCTGAATTGTGTGCTCCATCCTATCCCTCTTTTTACATATTATATTGGTCGGACTGGTGTGGCCTAATCAGGAAAGAGAGCAGCAACAGATGGTGGATTTCGTTAGAACAAACCTGCCTTGTTCACATATCTCTAACTACCTGAAGCTCTAACTCAGTGGTGGAATGGTGTTGGTGGAAATCATTTAGTTTTGAGTGTTATCTATATGAGGCTTTGGTAGAAAAGAGTAAAGGAACCCTATTTTGGAAATTGAACTACAGTTACAGTTTAGCTAGCAAGCCAGAAAAAGAAATGTCCATTGTCACCAGGGCATGGAAGGTATCTTCTTGTGTTGGGACCTCCCATGTCTTCTCAAGGGGAATGACAGAAGATCATTTTTCCTGCTACATAATTGCATAACAAGTGCAGGTGCTTGCATTCATATGGCTTTCATAGAGGCCATTGGAGGGCTGTTTACAAGCAGTTTAGTGGTTACAAAATTTTTTTAACAGTACAATAGTTGGTGGTGCACTCCTCAATACATTAATAATAATGATGGTTCTCTCTGCAGGGGTCACTTGTAAGATCCCCATATGATATATAAGTAAAGAGAAGCACTTCTCAAAATGCTTTGGGTATTTATGTAAAATAAACTTTGCCCGTTTCTCTTTACTTCTAAAAAATATGACAGGCAGGATATTTGCAATTATATTGCGTGTTGTTGACCTAACAAAGAGACCAAAGTTTAGCTCTGTCTTCATACATTTGCTACTAACCATCTATGAAGTAGGGTGCTGCCCTAATAAGTAGTTGATGCAAGCCTGGGTAGTATGGGTTACTTGTAAATCACTGACTACAAACAAGCTTCGTTGTTTCTATTAAGGAATAACCACCTAAGTTACTAGAAGTAGTTATTTTACCTAATTGAACATAATTAGAAAGAATAAAAATATCAAGTTCCTCTACAATGGCGATCATTTAAACTGACAAATGTTTAATCTGCCAATATATGCCAGAGCTCAGTGTATGTTTTTATAAAACTGGTGGACCATTTTGAGATCATGTGGACCTTGAAGTCCACTGCAGGTGTAGCAGTGACCCCGGGGGGGTATTGAGCTCAAGGCTTAGGATGCCACAAAGCTCAGCAAGGGTCTTTTGACATTTGTTCATGTAGATCCAAGTACACCTTTGGCAACAGGAGGAAAAAGCTTTGTCACAGGTCATTACTCACAGATTGTGGAATAAATACTGCCTTTTATTTACCTACCTGAAAACCTCAAACATCTTTTTTTTTTGATAGGGAGATAAAAGAATCATTCCCATTCAAAGGTCTTTAGTCATGTGCAAATGACTCTGCAGGTCTGAAATCCATGTTGTGATGCAGCTTTCAATTGCTTTGCACTAATGAACACTTTGTTGTAGATGATTTTATCTCAGCCACTCGAAATAAGGCTTCACCTGCTGTAGATAACCTCAGTGATAAGGAACTCGCAGTGATTACATTGAGGAAATTATCATAAGGCAGAACTGGCTGCTCTGGTAATTGCTTCAATAATCTATATTCAGTACAATCTTTGTCATTGATGCTTAGAGAATGACTTTGTGTGGATTATATTTTAAATTTAATGTTGTTCCTTTAATACAATGCAACATCAATAAATTCTCCATAAAGCTCTCTGAAAAACATCCCGCAACCCCTATACATGTGACTTGGATGTTGAGGTATTTTCAGAGAATTTTGAAAAGAATTCAATAAAGCACTTCCCAATTAAGAAATGGTCAAATTTTTTAAATCTGTAACATTCAGACAAATTGTCCCATTTTAATAATTTAATTTAAAAAATATCATTATTTTATTTTCCACTGAAAATCTATAATTTCCTGCACATTTTTCAAGTATCACTTCTAGCTTATTGTAACTGACTTATATAAAATGTAATTCAATTTCAATAAACTTTGGTTTCAAATCAAATTTCAATGAAATGTTCTTTCCACTCCACTGCAGAAGAGAAATAAAGCATTCATCATTTTTTAGAGTGTTTTCAAACATTTCTTTACCAAATATGTCTGTTTCTTTCTGTGTAGTCAAAAACTACTATTCAATAAATAATCAATCTTATTTTACTCCCAGTCAAGTCCAGTGCAATAAAATTCAGTTCTGTTTGATGGTTTCGAATATGATGAATTAACCCCATGGGTGATTTTAAGAAAAGAAGTGAAGAATGTGTAGTGACTACAGCATAAACAACACAGAGACCAGATCATACATCCAGCATTCAGTCTTTAACTTTATAATCTCACATTCATTTTTTTCTACCATTTTTTTTGTTGATCACATTTTTCCTTTATAAATCTCACCAGATTTTAGGTGGCGAGCAATTGATTTTATGAAGGAAAACACAATTTAAAAAAAATAAAACTATTTTGGTAAAAAAAACTGTGAGTGGACCCAATTCTCTTTCTCCAAAGTTATAAATCAGCCCCTAAGATTTACAATTTCTCTATGCCTTTTTACTTTCCATATAAGGACGTTTTTTCTATAGCAGTGCTAATAATTCCCAAGGCTATATACAAATATTTCTTTTATCAGACCCATGGGGCTAAACTGCATCCAAAACACTTTAGTTTTCTTACATTATTGTCTTGAACTAGGTTCATCAAACCTACCTAATCCCATTGTAATCATATAAATCAGACATAATGAATCCAAGGGATTTGGCCCATATATGGTTAGTTTAACAGACATACCCAAAGCCAAAAGAATTTGATATAGGAATGGAATCCTGTTTTCCCCTTGTCCAAATCCAGTGCTAAGAACATTCCAAAAGAGTCATTTATGAGCACAGTGAACTAATCGTGACACAATCACCATGGTTTTTTATCTACAATGCAGCATTATCCTGAGAATTGCAGTGTAATAGTGGATGTCCCATCCATGACTTTAAAGGAGAATTAAAGCTTAATTGAAGTAGTAGGCTAGAAATATTGTACATTATGTTTTGGGCTTCTGTACCAGCCAAAGGCAATCACAGCCCTTTAGCAGTAAAGATTTGTGTCTCCAAAGATGCCCCAGTAACTCCCCATCTTCTTTACTTCTTTTTCACTGCACATGCTCTGTGCTACTGTCACTTACTGAGCTTAGAGACTCATTGTGACGACCCCTAAGCTTAGCCTCTCAACAGTTGCTCAGAACCCACTGAGCATGTGAGTGTCACAGACACTTTCCAAGATGGTGACCCCCTGTGACAAACTCGAAGTCCTGGATCATTGCTGCTATTGAGATACAGAAACTGTAGGCTGGTGCAATACGTTCAGTATATAAAACATGACATTTTAGCCATATTCATTCTTAGGGTTTAGTTCTCATCATAATGCATCAATATGGACACACATTTATTTAGCTAAACACGCAGGGAGTTATGTACAAACTCCCCAGACACAAGTGCAAAAGTATGAAGGGGTATGAAATCAGGCTCCATATCATGCCCCATAGTACAAATCAGTCCCTGTGTATCTGGAACAAGGTGCTATTAATCAGCCCTGTCCCTACTGTCTAAAATAGGGTTCTCAACAGCTTGCACATCTAAATGGTGCTCAGGTTAGGGAGCAGTATGGGGGATGCTTATGTACCTTCCCAACCTGGCCATCAAGAATACAGCACTGGCTTCAGCCATTTTTACTGAACAATGCAGTAAAGAGTTTTCAGCAGTAAGGAGGGTGCCACTTCCAGCATATTAATGCTATGAACCCTCAACTCCCTTTATTTGGGATATGTTACACAACATGTTTTGAGACCACAACTGCAAGAGTTGCACTGCTGGTTACTGTACGCTTGCATGGGGAACCCTAAACTATATCGATTCAGACCCTGCATTGTTTTGCTGTTTGGATCATGCTAATACTTTCTGTCAATAATAGTGTTGCAGTCCAATCTCCTTGGAGCAAGTCAGTTGCAGCCGTGGACGCAAGTTGCTAAGAGAACCCAGGAATAAACACCTGGTAATTCCAAGGTTTCCCTTGCTTCTATGTCCACAATTCATCTGATCAATCTTAATGGGAGTCAAAATAGATGCACTTCAAATTAATGTTGATGCCCATCGAGTTCAATATGTTTTGTGAATATTTTGCTGTAAATTCGCAAATTTTTCGGCAAACGGGGCAGATTCGCCCATCACTAATAACCACCAATCTCCTGGTCAGTGGCGTAACTAGATATTACTGGGCCCCACTGCAAATAATTTTTCAGGTCCCCAAAATGGATAGCGATTGACCTGTTTTACTAATATTTATTGAAATTGTATATGAATTAGGGCGTCATGGGGTCCCTATACCTCCTGGTCCCCACTGCAGCCACAGGGTCTGCTTCCTCTGTAGTTACGCTCCTGGTAATTCCTTGTGTCTATGTAGGACATTCACTAAGATGCATAGTTACGCCAGTGTCCGCTTCGCCGCACTTCGCTAGGCGTATTTTCGCCAGCGCTAGGCAAATTCAGTAAAATCCGAAGTTGCGCTCTTGGGAAGCGTAAGGTTGCGAAGTTGCGCTGGCGTTAATTAGCCAAGCAAAGCAAAGTTACGCTAGCGATGCTTAATTTGCATACGGCGCCAAATTGAAGTTACAATGGAGGTATATGTAGCAGCACTACACAAGCCTGGGAAACCTTCAAAACAGCAAATAAAATTTTTATTTTGCCCTACACATGTGCCCACTGTATATTTAAGGTGCCATGAGTTAGGAAATGTAGGGGGGAAGGAGGGTAGCCCCCCAAAAATATTCGATCTTTTTTCAGCCTATCACCCATAAAAAAAGAAACTTAGAAAAAATTTTAACTTTTTTGGAAGCAATCCCTATCTACTATTCGCCTGGTCTGAGGTGGCGAAGGAAGTCTGGCGTAAAAGGTAGCGTTCAGAAAAATGCGCACTTTATTTGCGTAGTTACGTCCGTTGTGCAAATTCGCCAGGCGTAAGGGTGCGAAGTAACACTTGCGAATTTACGCCAGCGTCCGTTAGTGAATCGGCAATTAACAAAAATGCGCTACACTAGCGAATTAACGATAGCGAATTAACGCTAGCATTAGGCGCTTCGTCTTTTAGTGAATTTGCCCATATGTCCACAATTTATCAGATCAATTTTAATGGGAACATTGGTACTCAGCACAAGTTGCAAAGGAACATGTAGCATAATGTGCTCCTTAATTTAAATCCATTTATAAATGGGCCCTCGCATCTACCTTGTCACAAAACCTTGCATTGGTCAGTTCTAAGCCAACTTAATGGACCCCAAAAATGTACCTAGCTTCCTTGTGGCAAGTATGAAGGAGTCAAGGTATTAACGGAACAGCTAACTGCATATTTTGCATATGGCTACCTCTTTTCTGCCATAAAAACTTTACTAGAAGATTAGGGACTTTATATGCTAATGCAGAATATACTTTAGAAAAAAAAAAGAATAATGATCAATTATGACTGTTCTACTTTACCCCGTCACTCTGCTAGTAAATAGTTTATGCTAAGTCAACAGAAAGACCGTGCTTATGAATTGCTAAAGAATTCAGGATCGGCAGTAGAAGAAGAGATAAAACACCAGGTAGTAGAAATGAAAATCCTATTGCATATCTCTCTTTGTAAAGTGTCAAAGATGCACTAAATAGTTTTACCTTCTCCTCAACTGGAGCATGAAAATGTCGGGAGCACGGGCCGACTAATGCAATTAACATATTCCTGACAACCATTAGCTTTTCTTGTTGCTGGATCTTTGCATTTGCATGTTTTCAGACCTTCAGGCAATAGACACTTTCTTGAAGAGCAATGAACTGAGAAGGAAATTAAAAGTAAATGACATAAAAGACTACTGATAAAATCAGTTAAGATTTCCTCCCCAAAAAGATAAGGCGATGCAATTAAGTGTCCCAGAGCAAATAGAGTCTGATGCGTCCCTCTGTCTTCTGCTCTTTCCATACGTCCCTGGAGAAGGACCGGGTGTTATCTTCAAATGAAGGAGCTGGGGGTCTTGCAGACTTTTAATTTAAATTCAAATTTCTCTATAAATAGTCCTCTCTCTTTCTGTGCAGTGTACATCACTGGGTGCCATGTAAACATGTAATTACAATATTAGGTCGGTGTGTTTTTAATTATCGAGCTTCTAGCTCTGATTGTCAATTTGCCATTTTTGAGATTTCTTTTTCGTTCCATGAATAAAGATTCATTTTTCAGGATATTTGCAGTGCAAACTAGTTTTGATTACTTTCTGTTTTTTTATGAGAAGGAAAGGCCACGAGGGCACAAGAAGTCAAACATGATGCATATAGGACTAGCAATAATCAAAGGCAAATAAGGAATATGTAATGCCTCTTCCTGCTAATACCAGATACAAGGATGGCAGATATTAAAATGCCAGTGGTATGCCAAGTAAATGGCAGATGAAGTTAAATATATGCAGCTTTTTTTTTTAAATGCTAATGCCCAGTGTAATGCATCTACAAAGGTACCAGGATGGTGTTAAGTCTGTTGCTTTAGCTTTCTATATAGATTTTTCAGTGGAAATAAAAAATAACTGTTAAGGTGGCCATACACTGCTCATTTTTTTACCCTGCCCGATCAACGCCAGTCGGATGGCCCCAAACACGGGCCAATAAGCTGTCGACTCGGTCTGTCAGCAGCTTTTATAGGCCCATGTATGGGGGCCTTAAGGGTCACTTTGTATAATGGATCTGACTCCAATGCACTTATCTTAACTATTGATTGTAATGCAATGAAAGCAAACATTTGATTGGTTGCTGTGGGATATGCAGAATTATTAGTCTATGCTATAATATACTGAATAAAACTTTACAAGGAGGAAATGATGAACCCATGCTGTAGTATTAGTAGACAAACCTAGGTTCCCATACCTAATTTCTCGAAAAGGTTTTACCGGTTTAATTACAGGGAATTAGCCCTTTAAGTTGGTTACATAGAGGTTAGGCTCACATTAGATGGATGGATTTTAATGGAATGGTTTTGTGGCCAGTAGCTCAAGTAAATGATTCAATTCATAGGTCGGCTAGGCAGAAAATAAAGGACTGCGATCTATCATTTTAATTCAGCCTATAACAGTTGTAGACAAGGTGGAAGACAGGGTGCAAAGTCAATTAAAGAGACACAACCTGCCATAGTTTTGAACATTGCACCCTACCTCCCACAATATATGAATTGCTGCAGGTCTCTGCACTCATTTCAGAGCACAGGGACCTGCAGTGACCACACTGAGTATAGCTCTGGCCGTGTTTGGCACTGCTGTAGTCAGGAGAATCTGGCTGGAGGATGCTCATTTTTTAGAAACACAAGTTAGGGATAGTGATGAGCAAATTTTATTCACCACTCATTGGGGCAAATTTACTAAAGTGCGAAGTGACTAACGCTGGCAAAAATTTGCCAGTGTGACATAATTTTGGGACTTCGCCGATTTACTAGCGGGCACTGGCGTAAATTCGCTAGTGAAGGAGATAGACTGTAGTGCTACTTCGAACTCTAACACCAGGCGAATTTTCTCTCTGGCGAATAGACGTAACTACACATATTCACTAAGATGCAGATTTTAATGCATGCTACTTCTTGCGCCAGACTTGCCTTCGCGACCTCAGACCAGGCGAAATGCAATAGAGTAGATAGGAGTTCCTCAAAAAAAAAAAATCCCAAAAGTCCCAAAAAATGCTGGCGACTTTTCAGTTTTTCAGGGTGATAGGCTGCAAAAGATCGTAATTTTTTTTTTATTGTACCCGGCTTCCCCCTACATTTCCTTACATACTGGGCACATGTGTAGGGCAATATAATGATGTGAGTGAAGCCGTTGCTTTCGAATTTGTGGATTTTAGTGAATTTGCCCCATTGGGTTTCCACATTTCACCATTGGCAGATTTTTATTGCAAAACTGCGAAAGGATTTGCTATGAAAAAAAATTTTGCTGAGAAAAAATGCAAAAAAACTCCCATTGACTTCAATGCATTAGAGTAAAAAAAACGCCCATTGACTTCAATGCATTAGGAGTAAGAAAAACGCCCATTGACAATGCATTTGGAGTGAGAAAAAACTCAAATGGACTTTAACGCAATTGGCATGAGAAAAAATTCTCCCCTAGACTTTCATATATTTTGCTACAAAAAAGTCATTGTAACAAATAAGTTGCCATAACAAAAAAGTCGCCCCATAGACTCTCATATATTTTGCTACAAAAACGGCGCAACAATGTTGACAATTCAACGTCAACTTACATCAGTTTGTATCTTTGTCTAAGTTTAATAAAGATTGTTGGATCAAATCTTGACCTTTCATTACCAACCTGTAGAGGCCCATTTATCTACCTTCTCATTTTAGAGGTTTTAGTAGAGGTTTTTGAAACCATGAATAAACTGGTTTTCTCTAAAACTATGAATGGCATGTCATTTATTAAAATATCAAAATATGAAATAGTGAGAACCTCTAAAACCTAAAAAAAAAATCCAAAAACCTCCAAGTCTCAAAGCTAAAAAAGACCCAATAGGATCTAAGCAGCTCCTTCTGACTTCTATGGGACCTTGACTGATTTTACTTGGCGAGGTTTTATATTAGAATTTTTACACTAACATTTTTAGGGGGGAATGTAATATGTTTCGCTAGCACAAAAAACCTGTGCAAAGATCTTTAGCGACCGCGTTTGTGTCCTTTTTGACTGATTAAAGACCTCAACGTCTTAATCGCAAAGTTTGCGACCAAATAGTTTTTGCGAACATTCAAAGTGGATGTAATAAAATTTTGCAATCGCAAAGCCTTTTTTCAACAAAATATTTAACGAAAATCCGGAGCAGGTGTTAACGCTAAACCTTTGCTTATCGAAATTGCGCAGTTTCATATTCGCCAGCGACTGAGAGCCGTGCTAAACATTCGCCAAGACGCCATTTTAAATAACCCCTGTGACTATTAATCCAATTCCCCCTCTTAGGGTTTTAGAGAAAAAATAAGATTTGTGAAGAAAATTAGAAATCTGAATGTTAGTAAATCAGCCCCTAGAGCTTTGGTTTTCAAATGTGAAATTGTAAAACATCGCACACTGCAATATCCCTAATGATTTTGTCTACACATTCACTCTGCCTGCGACTAAGCGATTATATTATAACACTGTATATAATTAACCCTCCATTTGTCTTTTCTAAATTCCTGCTTGTTGACTTTTTGGTGGGATCATTGAAAGAGGGATGAAACTACTTAATAACACAATACAAAACAAAGCTAATTCATATTCCTTCTCACAAAAGCAAATGAGCGGTCTGCTTATTTATTTTGCTCCATCTGCATAAATCAGTGACAATGATTTAAATAACTGCAATGATTTATTCATGTGTAAATCAAATGAACGTGCACAGAATAGGCACTTGTACTCTGAATATTTTCCAAATCGGAAATGGTGATAGGAATTTCACAAGGGACTGTACACTGGAAAAACTAAACTTTACATTTTAATTGACAGAATGTGTTCGGTAAAGGTATGGGATCCTTTATCTGGAAACCCATTATCCATAAAGCTCCAAATTACAGGAAGGCTATCTCCCACAGTCTCCATTTTCAGCAAATAATTCAGATTTTTAAAACTGATTTTCTTGTACTTGATCCCAACTAAGATTTAATTAATCTTTATTAGGGCAGAGACACAAGCTGCTATTTTGGGAGATTAATTGCCCAGCGACAAATTGCTTCTTCTTCGGGTGACTAATCTCCCTGAACTGTTTTTCCTCCCACTAGAATGTAAATAGCTGGCAAGATGGCACTCGCAACACTTAGGGGCAGATTTATCAAGGGTCGAAATGAATTCGAGGGATTTTTCGAAGTAAAAAAAAAATTGAAATTCAAAGTATTTTTTTTGATATTTCGATCATCAAATAGGATACTACGATTTCGAATTTACTTTGAATTTGATTTGAACTAAAAATAGTTTGAATATTCGACCATTCGATAATCGAAGTATCTCTTTAAAAAAACTTTGAATTCAATACTTCGCCAAATTAAACCTGACGAAGTGCTATGTTAGCCTATGGGGACCTTCTACAACCAGTCTTTACACATTGAAGTAAAATCGCTTGATCGTACACTAAAATCGATCGAAACGTTCGATTCAAATGATTTAATCATTCGATCAAACGATTTTACTTTGATCGTTCGATGGCCAAATTCGGTGAAATATACTTTGACTTCAATATTCGAATTCGAAGTATTTTAATTCGATGGTCGAATTTCGAAGTATTTTACACTTCGAAATTCGACCCTTGATAAATCTGCCCCATAGGCTTTCTGAGGTTGCCCGAAGTTGCCTTTTTCCGTTTGCATTGTAGCCGGCGGGAAGGCAGTTCGGGGAGATTAGTCGCCAGAAGAAGAAGCAATTTGTCACTGGGCGACTAATCTCCCGGAATAGCACAGTGTGTCTCTGCCCTTAGAGGCTATTGGGTTTATTTATTGTTTAAATTCATTTTAAGTACACAGTGAGGCCCATTTATTGAAGTCTGAATTTTAGTGGTATTAGTGGTACATGACCTTGACAGGTATTAGCTGGGGTATTTTTGGATTCCAGATTTTTTCAGCTTCTGGGCATAAGAGATCTCTAAAAAAAAATTTCAGTGGTATTAGAGCTTTATGAAATAACGATTAAACTCTTTTTCTCTAAAACCACGAGTGCCATTAAAGTCATTAAAAGATCTGATAAATAGTACAAATGGGGAAAAAATGCTGAAGGATGTGCTACAATTTTTAAACAATTACTAAGGGAAAAAAAAATCTAAATTTATTTATGAAAAAACTTGAATGTAAAAAACTCAAATTAATACAATTGATCAAGTTTTCGAGCGCAAACCACCGTAAAAAAACCTGACTTCTTCTGGCGAATTTTTGTATTAGAATTTTTTGTGGTTTTTATTCTTTATAAATCTTGAAATTTTGAGTTTTCGAGAAATAAAAAAGCACGATTTTGTAGAGAAAAAATATAATTCATGAAAAAAAGAAATCCAAATATTAGTAAATAATACCTTTAGGGGGTTACTTATCAAAAGTCTAATTTGTGAGTTTTTTTTCTACTTTGAATAAATTCACAACTCTAATGTTTGCTTATTTATGAAAAGACTTGAATGTAAATAACTCGGATGAATACAATTGATTGAGTTTTCGAGTGAAAACCACAGAAAAAAAACGGAAAAATTGTGAAGGCTAAAAACATCTTCAAATGGTTCAAGGGACCTCTGCCATTGACTTCTACATGACCTCGACAGGTTTTAGTTGGAGTATTTTTGGATTCAAGCTTTTTTCAGATTCTGGGCATAAGAAATCTTGAAAAATTCAATTTTTTTTTTAATCCCAAAAAAATTTGAGTTACTGTTGAAACTACCCTCAAAAAGATTTTTCACAAAAAACACAACTTGACCTTTGATAAATAACCCCTCACATGTATGGAGATCCAAATTACAGAAAGATCCCTTTTCCAGAAAACATCAGGTGAAGAGCATCTGAATAATTGGTCCTATACTGTATAATAAACCCCACTATATATGAATGTTTTCAAATTATACCCAATAGTAATAATTTTATTCAAATTAAACGAGCAATTGCAAATTTTCCAATTGCCACTTTTATATTATGAAAAGAAATTGGACTATGAGAATTATTTTTTTTTGGTATTTCAAAATGCAATCTAATAAGAGTCTATGTTACTTACCCTTAAATAATCTTTAAAGATAAAGAAAACCTTACATACTTTAAGGGGCAGATTTATCAAGGGTCGAATTTCGAAGTGTAAAATACTTCGAAATTCGACCATCGAGTATTTTTCACCGAATTTGGCCACGAACGATCGAAGTAAAATCGTTGATTGAACAATTAAATAGTTTGAATCGAATGATTCGAATGATTTTAACACACGATCAAAAATTTTACTTCGAAGTGTGAAGACTTAGAAAACTGCTCTAGAAGGTCCCCATAGGCTAACAAAACACTTCGGCAGATTTAATTTGGCGAACTATCGAAGTCAAGTTTTTTTAAAGAGACAGTACTTTGATTATCATTATTATTACACATAGGGGCAGATTTACTAACCGGCAAATTTTCACCAGCGTCCTTTTCGCACCCATCGCAACCAGGCACAATTGTAATTGACTACGCCAATTCACTAATATGCAGAGTTTCGTCCTGGGTGCTGACCGCTGATGACTTTTCACTAGCATTACTTCGGCAGTGCGAGCATTTCAAAGCGAAGATGCGCCAGCGAAAATTCAGTAGTGATCTTGCACTCAGGTCAATTTGCATAGGGAGGGAAATTTAAAGTTGTATGGACGTCTTTATGTTAAATGGTGCAAATACTTACAAATTCTAATTTTTAAAACAGGGAACCTTACTAAAGACAAGAGAGTTGTTATAATGCCCTACACACGAGCCCATGTAGGGCTCGTGTGTAGGGTTCCCAGAAATGGTTTCCCAGAAAAAGTTTGTTAGGACTTTTGCGACTCTCGCGAAAGAGGTAATGTTCAGTAAAATCCGCATTTTAATGAATTTGCTGAGTAACGTCCATTCGCCAGAGCGAAAAGTCGTCTGGCGATAGAGTGCAAATGACCACTAGCGACAGTCTTGTTTGATACCGAATTGGCGCCTGCACCTGTTAGTAAATCAGCGATGTCCCTGCAGATGGTAACGCTGGTGAAAAGTTGCTAGCATTAGCCACTTTGCTCTTTAGTAAATCTACCCCATAGACATCAGTCAGGATCTTGAATATAGTACTGATATTGTATCACTGACTTACCCAAGGCCCAAGTGGTTGACGTTGGAACTTGTTCACTAGGATCCCTGTGATGTAACAGTTGAATCACTCTTTCTTGTGTAAAAGCTCAAAACTTTTCAGAATTTTGCCTCACCGGGCATTCTACTAATGACAGCTTCTTGACGTGTATTCAAATGCAGAAGAAGATAAAGAGTCATTTACAAACCATTGCTCTGGGCACAAGTGCAAGAACACAAAGAAAGCAAAATCGGGCCCCTTAGGGCTTATTCACTGAGAGCTAGAGCCTGGGGCATAGTTGCACTCTAAACTTCATGCTTAATGCAGAGAATTCAACACAGCTCTATAGCAGGTGTAAGAACTTGGCTTCTTTGCCCCATGGGTCCATCAACATTCCCTGTATGATATCCCTAATAAATCCATCACTGCTGAATGTAGGCAGCTCTATTATTTATCTGGAAGTCGTAGTTTCTTGTGCTTAATTCTGGAACACAAAGACCTGCTTCCGCCATGTGCTCACAACACACTGCACCCAACACTTAAAAATGGAATGGGCTCTATAGCGTGTACGCAATAAAATATACCCTCATGGAAGGAAAACAATAGGGGGCAGATTTATCATTGGTCGAAGTGGAAATTCAAATTTCGATGTGGAATTTAAAAATTATAATTTTCGGGTTTATTTTAGTGTAATGTGACTAGGGTAAAATTCAATTTGAGTTTTTTTAAAAAAAAATCAACTTAGAATTTTGAAATTTATCATATACTGGCTCTTTAAGAATTCAAATTTGACTATTCGCCACCTGAAATCTGCCGAATTGCTGTTTTAGCCTATGGGGGACGTCCGGGAATTGAGTGTTTTTTTTGTGAAAAAACTTGAATCGGATATGATTCAATTCAATACAGATTAGATTCGAGTTTGCGGGTCGATCCCATTCACCCGACTTTGAAAAATTCTATTAATTCGAAAAATTTTGATTGGTCAGTTTTTTTTTTTCGAATTTTGAGTTCATGGGAGTTTTTACAAACTGATAATGGTATCTGCTACTACAGTATGTTGCTGTTTAAGCAAAAAGTACCCTGTATAATTTATATATTACGACTAGCTTACAAACACAGGCACAACTAATAATACATCTGACCACCAACAGGTAATATCTGGGTGCTTTGTATTCCATATTAAAATGAACAAACCATATATTTATGTGAATGTCCTTATATAGACAACCCTTTGGTTGATGGGGAAGGAGAGGGGAAGGATAAAATGACGTATGCGTCTCTTTATGCGTCTCTTTTTTGTCTCCCGTCTTTTGTTTTGTTGCGCAAAGAGAAATGATCTGCTACAGTTTCACGATTATTTAGATTCATAATTTTAGTGCTATTTTTTAAGATGCCTGTGTATAATAATTATTTGCTTCAGCACAATATGAACTCCTTCTTGCTGTTTTTTCTGTACTACAAAAAAGTTATCTTAATGGGGAACTCTGGCTTAAAAAACAAAATCTGGAGGCCCCCATAACATAGAAACCCCTAATATACCATCACAGTTATCTGTTTCTTCAAAAGTATGAATAAATGCAATTTTCTATGCTGAAATCCAGCTGTTTAACATCTCCACAGCTTACAGACAGCATGCAGGAACTACATAACCCACAATGCATTGCACTGTGATGTTCCATTCCTTATTGAAATCACGTGTGCAGGGAAATGTGGGGTTTGGAGGATGCAGTCTAAGGACAGGTGGCTGTTGATACAAAGTAACAGTAGTCAGCCAGCTCAGCAAAGTAGTCAGAGAGACAGCAGGAGAGCAGGGGGCTAGGCTTAGGGAACTGTTCCAAACCATTAAAAATCATGAAAAGTCTGCATATTTTTTATTTGATGTATATTGCAAAGTTGCTTGAAATTATGTTTATGTTTCAAAAAGCTCAAGTTATGTTTTTTGTGGAGTTCCCCTTTAAGGAAAGTGTAACTGAAAAACTAACCTATTTCTCTCCTCATAGTGACCATTATTGAAATGGTTTATATTAGAAGGCTGCAACTTATTTTACATTTCAAGCAATTTAATATGTTTTACTGATTAGTGACAATCCCCAGACAGAGATTTGTATTGACCTTGAATATTTTTCTATATGGATATCATATCCCCTCTTCGACTCCTCTATTCCAATGAGAACAAATTCAATCTTGACAGATTTTTCCTCATATTTAATATGTTCACTGCCCAGAAATGTGCCGCGTATTCCATGTTAAGTCTCACCAGCAATTCCCATGCGAAATGCTCTTGAGAGTTTGTAATTGGTTTGTAAGAGCTCTCATTTAAAAGAAAACATTGGGAATGCTCATGAAAGTGCTGGGCTGAGATCAGTACAAACTGCTTTATGTATTTCCCAGAATCTAAACTGTTTCTGGTCCCTCTGCTAAACATAATCCACATAGCTGCTGTGTTAGGTAACATGTACAGTTATGGGACCTGTTATCCAGAATGCTTGGGACTGTAACGAATCGTTACCCTGGTGGTCTAGTGGTCCACTCATTGGCATATGGGGGCGAACGCCACATGTGTCTGTATCCATCCAGCGACAGTTTCTCTATGGTGCGCGCGGCCACGCGCTCCCTTGGTTATGCGCCGGCATGATGACGTCATTGTGCAACGGCGCAAAATTTCAACTATTTAAAGGGGCCCTTGTAGTTTAACTCATTGCCCATTGTTAGGTTCTATTTGTAAGTTCCTAGGTGCCTGATTATAATTGTTATTACTGGATTTGACCCTTGCCTGCCTGATTTCTCCGACCTCTCCAATCCTGATTCTGCCTGCTTGTGACTACTCTGACCTCTCCAATCTGACCTTTGCCTGTCCATCGACTATTCTACGCTCTCCTATCCTGATTACGGCCTGTCTGACTATTTTCTGCTTGTGCCTGTTCCTGGTGTGTCCTTCCTTCCAGTATCCTGGTGAGACGATCATGCCCCTTTGCTCGTCCAGAACCGTTAGCTTTGCTCCTCTCTCAAATAAGACCTGGCGGCATCCGATCAGCCATGGGCTCCTCCCGAGGAGAAAGGCGGTGGTTAGAGGCAGAAGTGAGAGCCGAGACCAGGGAACTTAGCTTGGGTTCTGGATATAGGGTGCCGAACGTGACAGGGACCTAGGGTTTTCTGGATAATTGATCTTTTTGTAATTTGGATCTCCATACCTTAAGTCTGCTAAAAAATTATTAAAATATTAATAAAATTGCTGCAATAAGGATTGATTATATATTTGTTGGGATTGCATGCATAGTACTGTTTTATTACTACAGACAAAAAGCAAATCAGGTTTTAAAATTTGAATTATTTGATTAAAATTAAGTCTATGGGAGATGGCCATCCCATAATTTGGAGCTTTCTGGATAATGGGTCTCCTGAACAGCAACAATGTTCAGGAGACCTGTTACCCCCCATGTCAGCCCCATAGTCCTCAACTGTAAAGACTTCCTCCTAACTAGGGCTGTTGCCATATTTACTGCTCAATTTTGCACCTTCACATCAGGCCACTTTATATATATGATATGACATGGCGTCAATAGGTCAGGGAGGGTAAAAAAATCTGATTAAATTAAAGCAAACGATGAGACATTTCAGCAGTCGCAGGCCCCCTATTTTCTACTCTCCAATAATGCTCGATTTCACCAGGAAAAAAAATCTAATTTTATGCCTACAATTCCTTCCAAACAAGTTTTTCAATTGCAGCTCCATAAATTGCTGTTATAAATTCTTATAAACTGTGAAATTCTACCTCTTGCTTCAAACTAACTAGGAACTCCTGTAATTGGACAATGACATGTGAATAACTTGCTTCTTTGCAGTAAACACATTTTTAATTTGTTGATGGCTAATTAATAGGTTTAAATGTTTATCATTTTTCGCCCATCACTAACCATATATATATATTCTGGCTTTTGCTCTATATCTGTTGTTTCAGTGATGTTCCATCTTTGACATGTTTGAGAGTAGCAGACAACATTAGAAATGGTAATGGTGATATCTGTGCCTTATATATGCAAATTAGCTAAGAAAGTGTGAAATTAGGGTGGGATTCCAAAAGCATGATAATGCAAAGTGCCTGAAGGTGCAACAGAGGAAGACAGACTGTGATGAAGAAGAAGCAAAAGCAAAAGCATAGCAACTGTGGGTGCTCAGATATATTATGTTGTTATGTGCAATTAGGATTTTTAAATATAATTTTGAAAGGGCAATTAAGAACAAGTTACTGAAAATACAACTGCCCACTTGATCCTATGCCATCACATCACTACTGCAACAGTTTGCCCTTGTCCTTATTCCAGTACTTACTCATATATTCAATTACTCACTAACTTCTGGTACTTCCCTTCCTGGACATTCTGAAAAAGGCTACACTGAACCCATCGTGTTTTTCTAACTACCGCCCTGTCTTTCTATTACCGCTAGTCTCTAAACTTCTGGAATATCTCGTCTTTTCCCCTTTACTAACTTTCTCTGCACCAATAATCTGCCTGACCCTATGCAGTCTGGCTTTCGACCTGCACACTCCACTGAGACTGCCTTATGTAGAATTGCAAATGATCTCCAGACTGCTAAAGCCAAGGGACACTACTCTGTTCTCATTATTCTGGACTTTTCTTCTGCTTTTGATTCTATTGACCATTCTGTTCTAATGCAAATTCTTCATTCCATTGGTATTCAGGATTGAGTTGCATCCTGGTTTTCTTCTTACCTTTCTGACCTGTCCTTCTGTGTTACTTTTGCAAACAAATCCTCTCCCCCCCATAGGGTGGGGTGCCTCAGGGTTCTATACTTGGTCCTTTGCTGTTCTCCTTGTACACTCTCTCTTTATGAGGCCTTAAATCTTCACTTTGCCTTAAATATCACCTGCCTGCCGATTGACATCCAGATATATTTAGACACCCCCTTCACTAACCACTGACATTAAGCTGCCTACTAGCTATATCCTCCTGTGTGAACCAAAATCACCCACCCAAACCTATCCCATCTCTTTCTTTCACCATTACTTTTACCATGACCATTACTAATGTTAATTTAGCAGGCTGCTTAGGGGTCATCTCTCCTTCCCTAATCATATTAATGCTACAGCCAAAACCTGCTGTTTCTTCCTTCACAATATAGCCAACATACGCCCCTTTCATTCACAGACAACAGCCAAAACACTAATCCGTGCCCATATCCTATCCCATTTAGACTATTGCAATCTCCTACTAACCATCTTCCTGACTCCCACCTCTTTCCCCTCCAATCAATCTAAAACTCCGCTACCAGGATCCTCCTGCTCTCTCCCAGGAGGGAACCTGCTCAACCCCAACTAAAATCCTTAGCATGGCGGCCTGTTATGCAAAGGATAGCATATAAAAAATTCTGCTAACATTCAAAGCCCTTCACTCCTCTGCCACTCACTACATCTTTTCTCTTGTCTCACTGTACATTTCTGTCCGTCTTCTCCACTCCTCTCAGAGCCACCTTCTCTTCACACAATCAACATCCACTGCCACTTCTCGTCTCACACCTTTCTATCTTGCTGTTCCTTTCCTCTGGAATTCCATACCTGAATTCCTCCGTAAGGAGTGCTCTATCAATCTCTTCAAGAAGAAACCAGAGTCTACCTTTTGGAGCACTAGAACATTAGTCTAATCCTGGCACCTATTGCACAATTCCTTTACCTTGTGCACTTTTCCCCATCTAATTTGTGCCAGTATGTTAGCCACCCACCCAGACTGTAAGCTCTACATGGCAGGGACCTCCTTCTTACCGTGGCTCTTATATACTTATATACTTAAACTCTGTGTCCTTATATGAGCTCTGTGACTTGTCCTCCTTGTGTGCACTTTTAAATATTGTACTTTTATTTATATTGTACTTTTATGCATTGTATGGCACTGCGGTTCCTTAATAGCGCTTCACAAATAAAGTTATACATACATACAACTTAAAGAATGCAATACATATTCTAATGGTCAGTGGAACAATGGCATTTCATAACATCAAAGAAAATGAAGATTTTTTTTCTCCAATTGATGCCCTTCTACATGCTTATGTCTATACTCATGTTTGACTTTGGAGCTATTGAGTATGTATCCATATCCAGGTCAAGGAGCTGCAGAAAAATGCCAAATGTCTCTAGAGAATCCGTTTTCAGTTTAGGCTACTGTCATATATTCTCTGCTTGCACTGACAGGCACTTACATGCTACTTCTGCTTGTCTAATGTGGTTGTTTGTCCTATGTCACACAGACCAGTGATAAAGAACATGGGAGAAAGTGTGTATAAGCAATCTGAAAACAATATCAGGTTGGATCTGTAGTGCTGAGAAACCAAACCAGCGTTATATATATCTAAAGATCGTATTAGCAAAATGCACAGCTGGGCTAATACTAGAAGTGATAGGCAAATCTGTCCCACTTCGCTTCACAGGAAAATTTGCGAAATGCAAAAAAATTTGTGAAACTGTGATATGCGCCAATTTTGACGTGTGTCAAATTTTTTTGGATGCGGCGGATTTTTCGGTGGCTAATTATCAGCACGATCGCCAGTGGCGAAACACAGAAATTTGCTGCAAATCCATGCATGGTGAATTTATTCGCTGATCACTAAATACTAGTGATTAATGATGGGTTATTCTGATGCGTTTCGTTTTGCTTACAATTTGCGAAACAGCAACAAAAATTGCCAAATACATTACAGTGGGCATTTTTTCTGTTTGACTTTTTTTTTACTATATATGTATTTTTCCATGGCAATTTTTAACGCCAAAATATTTCTCTCCATCCCTGCTGGTGAGGGAACAAGAACACGAGAGGATAAAAATTATCTCTTACTTTGCTACTCTCCCTTTAGCTAAATATTTTTGTTTCTATCTTCTACATTTCAAACTTTTTAGAAGACATACACATATTTTCATATTTTGGGGTGTACCCTCTTCCTTTTGCCCAATATTTTTGTGATTATAAAGGTCATACTAAATATAAACAGAATGCTATTCTCATCTACTCAGTGTTCAACGGTGCTCTGTTTTGTGACTGATAATTGTGCTAGAACATTGCAAGGGCATGTAGGAGAAGAACGCACACTCTGAACCAACTGAAAGTCCTGCTGTTACTCTAGTCTTAAAGTTGGCTTAGCAACACACTCCTTATATTGATTATTTATGGAATTTGAATGTTTATAAGTAGGGATGTAGCGAACTGTTCGCCGGCGAACTTCGACCGTTCGCGTCATGTGCAGTGAATCAGCAGAAAAGAAGATGGGGAGCTATTGGGGCATCTTTGGAGACACAGAGCTTTACTGCTAAAGGGCTGTGGTTGCCTTGGGCTGGTACAGAAGCACAAAACATCATGTACAACTTTTCTACCTACTTCTTTAGTTTAGCTTTCCTTGTCCTTTAAAAGACATTTTCTTGCTGCTGTTTAGTTATACAATGGGAAAAGAGAGTATCCAATGGCAAATTAACTGAGCCCTAATTTAAAAGCTCAAATTAGGGTAATGAAAGGTTCAGCCGGATACTTGTAGTAGCCAAATCCAAAACTTGCAGAAAAAAGGCAAAATTCTGACTAAATCCTGAACCAAATAACTGGATCCAGTACATCCCTAGTTTTTTAGGGATTCATTAGTGGAACCTGCATGATATCACTACCTCAAAAGACAAACATATTCATTATTTATTGTTGGAATTTCATGATTAGGTAGATGACTCTCAAAAGTGTTGCATATGTGGATGGAGAGATGAGCAACATCAAGCATATGGCCAGATTCAATTGAGTGAGAAAAAGGTTTATCATGGACAAGATTCAATTTGAGATGCAATTCAATTCAGAAAAACTTTCTTAGGGTTTACCGCGTGAAAACTCTACTGACGTCTATGGGGAAAAACTAGAACATAATTTGGTGAAAAGTTTTTTTCTTCTTGAATTGAATCTCGTCCATGAGTTTTAACATGATAAACCATGAGATAACTTTTTCTCACTGAATTAAATCTGGCCCATAGACGGGGACATAAGTAAGCAGAACTTGCAGTAATGTTTATCTAAGAGTTGCTGCAAGTGGGCTTGAGACTTTACCATGTTCAGACCACACATTTAGCCAATCTTGGTGTACATTTCTGCTTAGCAATACTTTGGCTTTAAGAAGACTTTAAAGTGTTTTAATCCACTTTGTACTCATGTAGGCAATGTCCTCCCCCCTCCCATATGGAGCCTTAACCCCACAGGTCAAGCATGGGAACGTAAATGGAAGTTCTGCAATTTAAACAACGGACAGCATTTTGAGGTGGGATGTATAGTAACTGCTGTTAAATTTTCTTATTACCTTTGTAGGTTTGGGAGATTATCTGAGATAATGGGTGCAATAGGCCACCTCTAGAAACAATTTCTACTATCTTGTACTAACTTGAAATAATGGACCTATTAGGACCTCACTGACAAAAGAAGTAGGGAAACCACTTTGTGCTTTATAATAACTACCCATCAGCAAGGTTTTTAGAATATAATATTGCTAATTAATGATATTATCGAGCCGCCTATACAATAGCACTCGCACTGTGACTTGCTAAGTTAGATTTATTGCTAAGGGAGCACTTGTCGTTAAACTGGCCACAATTCAGTTGGCTCATTCAGTAAAATTGTGCGCTTGAAATGAATATGATTAATATGAACCTGGAGTGCGTAACAACATATCTGGGTCTATTCCTGGTAAGAAAACTCGATCCATCTGCCGTAAATGATTAAGTTAAAATCCACTTTAATGCCATGGAAATGGAAAATGTAATGAAAAATCCTAGAATGACATGTCTTGCCTCCAAAGAGCAGAAATAGCCAATAAGTAACAGTGAGTGCTTCAAGTGTTTCATTTAAAGATACGATCATAGACACCCACAAACTCTCTGCCATGAAATGGCTCTCCCACTCCCAAGCTGTTGGATTGTGCTATGGTGTATTGGGGTAAGCGAATGGGAAATCCTACAGCTCAATAACCTGCAATGAGTAGTTAGGCAGTAAAGCAATTCATTTGTAACCCAGTAATGACTTAAGACAACGTGACTTAGAAAAAAAAGAGAAAGTAAAGTAGGAACAAAGAGGATTTTTTTTCAATGAGCTGTATAATACAATAGGGCCAACTATTTTTTAAATCTAAAGAGTAACAATAGTTGGAAGTATTGTTTATAGGTAACACATAAAGGGGCACCTGCCGTGCCTGTGTTACTTATAAATAGGTCACAGAAAGCATAACAATAGAATTCCTTACATACTGTTAGGCATGCATCTAGCCTTGAAAGCATCCATTTAACCCCACGGATCCTTTAACACATTACATGCTTTTTAGGAAAGTTGAAATGTCGGTGATTTTCTGCTTTCACAGGCCATGTAAACTGCAACAAATAACTTCCTTAATATGGTCATTGGTGGAGTTATTCCCACTGGAGTCATTCTTGCTGCAAATGCAATACTTTTCCTATAGAAACTATGGAATTGTGGAAAATATGGAAAAAAGATCAACCCGGAAGTGGTAAATCAACAGCCCATCCTTCCCTTGAAATCCAGTCACTGACCCTTCTTGTTGAAGAAGACATGCAGTAGAGCTTAAAGTAGAAGGAAAGGTATAATCATTGGGGATGCCGATTTACAAGGCACAACCCCCCCTAGTAATTATATAGTGAATAAAGTACCCGCGTGTAAGACATAAGGATATAAGTTGCAGAGGAGTTCCATGACCATATAAAAACACAAGGCTGAAGGCAGTGTTTTTATACAGGTCATGGAAGTCAGAGGTGGCTCCTAATACCTCATTTTTTGCAACAGGGGGTACTTTATTTATTATCATACACAAGTTTTAGTGAGTCATGTGACAGAAATGGAATCAGGAATATTCAATTATAACAGATAATATGACATCAATAAGTAATGACATCACTAAGCACTATCATTATCCGTTTATAAGGATATCATTTACAGCATATTCATGTTCATTCTTGTGTATTATAGTTGCGTACCTGAGACCCCGGATAAGAGATTATAATCACTGGGAGGGCCTAACAAATTGCCATTGTTTGAAAAACACTACCACTTATTATTTGTAAAGCACTACCAAGCTTATCCTACAATAGCGCTGTACTGGATGGATATGACTCTGTAGACATATTGATAGTTTTATAGTAACCCTTCCCCCAAACATGGAAAATAGTGAAGAACTAGCCAACATGATGGCATTATGGCATGATAGGCAACATGATGGCATTATGGAACTAGATAAATAAAGGTTGTGTTCTTGTAAACTAAATAAAGCTGTACCTAAGGGGGTGGTGTAACTGTAGATAAATACATTAACACATATACAAAATCTCCATGGGAGCCTATTCACTAAAAGATCTCCCCAGAACACATGATGGCATTTTTTACAGTTAAAAGTATGGAAGTTTCCTCTCGGGGGAGGGGGGGGAGTTGGTGTCTGTGGAGGGAGGGCAGCTAACAGTTTTTGACCGTAAATGTGATAAAGCTGTCAAATGCTATGTAGTGAATGTTCTTCTAGCAAACCAGAACATTGCAGGGTTACGAAAATTAATATTATTTTTGATCTAGAGACTAGAGGAAAAAAAAGATCCTTAAGCTCCTTGAGCTATATTTTTGTCTTTTAAGTCAGATATAATTAAAAAAAATTATGTTTACATTTTTATACATAATACAGCAAATATATTAACATGGAATCCAAACAGATTACCTTCCATTAACATGTCTATGAAGTCACTGGCCAACCACAAACAGTAGAAGAGCATTTCTGTAGTGATCCATCAATATTGTGAGCTAAAGTGCAGTACAGCCAATAGGCCCAAAGCTAGCCTGTGTTTCACCAGGTTAAAAAAGAACAAAATGAAAAAGAGAGATAGAGAGGCTATCCTATCTAGGAAAATAAACTAAACCATACACTCAACATCATATCCACTCATTTGGCCAAGAAGACAAACGAGCAAATCTTTGCCCTGAACATTTGGTCCTTTGTCCAACAACTGGTTTAACCTATGCAGAGGGGTCACCAGTGTCCCACACGTTCAACAAATAACATTTTCTTTTTGGCCCAATCAATATCTAAGCAATCACCAATCAAATAATGATCAAGATCAAGATTGCTTTGGTTCAATACACTGCACTACAGACTTAACATGCTAACTTTACTTTGCCCTTGAAGTTACAACAACATCTTTGCTGATTCCTATTCCTACTGTCTGCAGATAAAAACTTGAAACCTTATTAAAAAATTATCTCCTATGATCTGCACAGCACTATTGAGAGACACACGGACAACCATTAGTAAGTGGAATAGAAATAAGTACATCAAATGGACATGAGCCTTGTTTATTCTTTATTACCACATCTGTTTTCCGATTATTACTACATAACCAATACTAGTTGGAAACTGGAAGTCATTTTACCCATAAAAGTTAATCAGGATGTCCAAGCTGATTATGTCACTTGTTTTCATTTTGACAAATAGGTACATTAATGTTTTATTATGCCCAGTTGTCATAAATCCACACCTGTCAATAGGAGGACAGTGAGACATAGAAGCATTGAACCCCAGGGGAACATTTTTTTATCCTGAAGACTGATGCAGAAAAGGTAATGAGACAAGGATAGTCACAGGGGAATGCAGTTTTATTGCTACTCTTGGGACACTGGAAAACAGAAGAATAGTGTTTTATTGGCAGTTGAGCGGCAGATGGAACTGGAGTTTGTTGGCAACATTGAAACAGAGGACAGGGTGATTAGGATCAGCAAGACACAAGGGGCTTGATACTTGACTTCCCAAGAGAACAGGTAGCAATGGACCAAGAACAACAGATATCCAGTTTTATTCTACTCCTATAGCATCCTTTTTTAGTTTAGGTTGGGCCTTCCAGTGACTGATGTTGCCTGAGCAGAAGAACAGGTTAATTCCCGCAGAGCTTAATTAAAATTTCCCACAGCAATAGGAAAGTCCACAAGAAAATAACACTGTTGTTGCTTAGTAGTTATTAGAACAGACATATAAATAAGCAATATGATAAATATAAAGCTGTAAAAGGGACAGATAGTAAGGGGCCAATTCACTAACTTCGAATGAAGGATTTGAAGTAAAAAAAACTTCGAAATTCGATTTTTTTTTTGGGCTACTTCGACCATCGAATGGGCTACTTCGACCTTCGACTACGACTTCGAATCGAAGGATTCGAACTAAAAATCGTTCGACTATTCGACCATTCGATAGTCGAAGTACTGTCTCTTTAAAAAAAACTTCGACCCCCTAGTGCACCATCTAAAAGCTACCGAAGTCAATGTTAGCCTATGGGGAAGGTCCCCATAGGCTTGGCTAACTTTTTTTGATCAAAGGATATTCCTTCGATCGTTGGATTTAAATCCTTCGAATCGTTCGATTTGAAGGATTTAATCGTTCAATCGAATGAATAATCCTTCGATCGTTCGATCGAACTATTGGGCTAAATCCTTCGACTTCGATATTCGAAGTCAAAGGATTTCAATTCCTAGTCAAATATCGAGGGTTAATTAACCCTCGATATTCGACCCTTAGTGAATCAGCCCCTAAATGTGTTAAACTTTGAGATGTTAGGGCAGTATTTTCAGTATTTTACCTACTGAGATAATTCAATCAAATGGCAGAAGTAGTTATCCTTAGGGATGGGCAAATTTTTTTGCCTTGTTTCGCCGTGCAAATGACGCCCATAGACTTGTATGGCGGCGTGCATCAAAAAAAGAAAAGACCCGCATCAAAAAAATTGCCCATAGACTTTAATGGGCGCCGGCGACATTTCTCCGGCGCCCATTAAATTTTTGACGAAACAGTTCAAATTTGCCCATCCCTAGTTATCCTTTTTTCCCTTTTTTCCCTACTCACAGCAGTTTTTTTTCCTCTGAAACCAAAACAGATCAATATGAAACCTGATCTTTGAGTCACTATTATCACAAAAGTATCTAAGATTCTCTCACAATCTGTTCGTTTTTCTTTGCCCTGCCAAAAACTACATGAATTACATATTTACTGTATTTCCTACTTCCTAGACAAAGTTCAATCCTCACCCCATGCCTTTTCCTCAGGTGATTTCAGCACCTGCACTTGATTTTCCAGCCTGAGTGAACACATCTCCTGCTATTTTTCACAACTACTCTGTCTTATCAAACATTCTAGAATATATACCTACCTATATTAATAGTCACTTTGCCATTCTACCCAAAGTTAATGGTAACAGGTTAGTAGTATGTATGACCCTTGAAAAGAAGAAGTGCACCACTGGTGTCATCATCAGGAATACATGTCTAGAAACAGTATTTATACCTTTGAATAGATCTCTCCACAACAATATTAGTATTTGGGTGTCTCCTAGACATCTGAGAAATTCCTTATTTTTACACAAGAATCCTGATTATGATTACACCTGATTGGTTGGTTAAACACATTTCCTAAAATGTGATACTGGGCCCTTGATGCATGTGCAAAATGCTTGAGGACATTTCTTGCTGAATGATTGTCACTTTAAGCATATGAATTCCTAGCACCTCCACCAGCTACAACTCGATGATACAACTCTGCAACAGCTGGAGTGTTAATAAGTTATAATTGTTATGACAAAGCTGGATAAATGTATTCCTAGTAGAATTACATGGAGAACTGAAAAAAAGAGCAATGTGACTGACGTGTATAGCTGACAACAAGGCTATTTGTGGTTTTCTGTATTGGAATGTTTGAGGTGCCCACTGGTTATTGCTGTAGATATCTCTATCATTCTGAACACCTGATATTGAATGATTCTCTGAACAGTTCCCTTAGCACTAAGCAGATGGTAGAAGCAGCACAGCCACTTTTCATTTATTGTGACTCGGCCAGGGAGGTGAGAGATGTCGACTTTGCAGATTTCTGTCATTGAAAGCAAATGTATAATTCCTGGAGGATACATGAGAACTTTTTGATTTGCGCCGACACAAATTTTGAAAGTAGAGTACAGGTGCAAACTAACATAATTAATTCACTATTTCAAACTAGTAGTCAGCACTGCCCTCTTGTCTATGTCCTGGGTTTCTACTATCAGCAGATGAAGATCAACAAGATCTGGTGTGGATATAACTTCCATAACTTCAATTCTCTCCTATTGACTTTGAAGAATTTTGAAGAATTTTTTTGCAAAGCGAAACGGGACAAATTTGCTCATCACTACTAAGTAACAATGATATAAAGATTTACTACCACCATCTTGCCCTCCTGATACATTCTAGATGAACAGCTTAGTAACAATGATATAAAGAGTTATTACCACCATCTTGCCCTACTGATACAATCTTGCTGAAGAACTGAGTAACATTAATGTATAAAGTTATTGCCACCATCTTGCCTTCCTGATAGATTCTAGCTGAACAGCTAAGTAACAATGATATAAAGGGGCCTATTTACTTAGCTCGAGTGAAGGAATAGAATAAAAAAAACTTCGAATTTCAACTGATTTTTTTTGGCTAATTCGACCATCGAATTGGCTACTTCGACTACGACTTTAACTCGAACGATTCAAACTAAAAATCGTTTGACTATTCGACCATTCGATAGTCGAAGTACTGTTTCTTTAAAAAAAAAACTTCGACCCCCTAGTTCGCCACCTAAAACCTACCGAGGTGCCAAGTTAGCCTATGGGGAAGGTCCCCATAGGCTTTGTAACAATTTTAGGTCGAAGAAAAATCGTTCAATCGATGAATTAAAATCTTAGAATCGAACGATTTGCGGTAAGGATTTACATTCGGCAGTCGTAATGATTTACATTTGGCAGTTGAATATCGAGGGTTAATTAACCCTCGATATTCGACCCTATTTAAATCTGCCCCAAAGAGTTATTACCACAATCTTGAGTAACTGAGTGACATTAATATATAAAGTTATTGCCACCATTGCCCTACTGATAACATCTTGCTGTAAAGTTAGGTAACATTGATAAAAGCATTACTGCCGCCATCTTGTCCTACAAACAACAGTTTGCTGAAGAACTGAGTAACATTAATATATAGGGGTTTATTTGTCAAAATCTGAATAATCTCATTATTTTCTGAAATATACTCCAACCAAATCCACACAGGATTTTTTACCGTTATTTATCAATACATTTTCCTAAAAAAATTCCAGTTCAGGAAAAAACTTTATTTTTTTTACCTAAAACCCGCAGATTTTTGCACGGAACCCAGCGCAGATCAGGATATCTCCAGGACTTCTCCCATTGACCTATATGCAACCTCGGTAGGTCTGAGATTTTTGAATTCGGAATAAAACCCGGATTTTCGGATTCGGACTAAAAATTTAAATTTTATAGTAAAAAAAAACTAAATTTTTTCAACTTTTTGGCATTCGGACTTTAATAAATAACCCCCATAGATTGATTGCCACCATCTTGCCCTACTGATAACTTCTTGCTGAAGAGTTAGGTAGTTGATAAAAGCATTACTGCCGCCATATTGTCCTACAAATATCAGCTTTCTGAAGAGTTGGGTAACAGTGATATAAAAAGGTACTGCTACGATCTTGCCCTACTAATACTATCTCGCTGAAGAGTTGGGTAATACTGATATAAAGAGTCACTGGCACCATATTGCCATACAGATACCATCTTGCCAGTCTATATCTGCTGTCCACAATTGATGCTCCTTAGGACACCACTTTGTGTAGAGCAGCCAACCCTACTGTATATAAATCCTTTATCAATGCTAATGTGATATTCTAATGTGATATAATGTGATACTCAGTATCAATAAATGTGTGAGTTGAAAGGGGTCTCACATTGCATGTGGTTTAAGTTCAGTTTTTATTTCATTTTCTATTCTGTTGCTAAAACTTTTTCACTATGCCTGATTTGCAATAAAACTACCACTCTAATATCAAGGGAGAGATTCATTTCTATGATAAAAGTCAGTTGGAAAAACAAACACATCTCTTGTGTATAATTGTATCAAAAACCAGAGCTGCTGAGGCTGCAGTCTGGCACCACCTACAAAATACATAAACGATAAAGGCAATTTTATTGGCAGCTTTACAGAGGCTGGGACATTGCATTTAAATAGATGGTTATGAAGTTCTAAGAACTCTGTATAATACACTTTTTAATACCATCTCTGCTGCTGCCACTTCTTTTTTTAATCATTAGTGTAAGTCCTTGGAATTAGGAAGTAGCTGCCATTATAAAACAGATATGACATCTAAAAGTGATTGCAAAAAGAAAGATGCAATTTTTCGATGAAAATCACCATGTTTTTACCCACAATACAATATTGCACACTAATGAACCAATGCAGAAGCAAAGTCTGTATACTGTATAATAATATTATCCTCTTTCCTATCATACTCACTCTTAAGGGCATATATATCAATAGGGATGGGCGAATCTGAGCCATTTCGTTTCGACAAAAATTTGCCGCCGGCGAATTGTCGCGGACGGCCATTAAAGCCTATGGGCGTCCAAAAATTTTTTTTGACGAGCATCTTTCTTTTTGACACACACCGCCATACAAGTCTATTTCCACGGCGAAACAAGGCGAAAAAATTCGCCCATCCCTATTTATCAAGGGTCGACTTTAGAATTGAAAAAACATCGAAATTCAAATTCAAAAAGACCAGCCGAAATTACGTTTTTTTTTGGTTGGATAGGTCAGTTTTCGATTGAATAGGTCCGGATTCAGCCAAATTTGAATCAAACATATCGACGGAATAGCACATTCGATCGAATTCGATTCAACGTTTTTTAAAAAAAACTTTGATTTTTCAAAGTCCACCAATTGACTCCAAATAGGTTCTATGAGGTCCCCCATTGGCTAAAACAGCAATTCGGCAGGTTTTAGATGGCGAATGGTCGAAGTCGAAGTTTTGAAGAGACAGTACATGATACCTTTTGATATTCGAATTTTTAATTTTTTGCACATTCAAATCGAATTTAGACTATTCCCCAGTCGAAGTACATAAAAAATAGCTCGAAATTTGATGCCCCTTAGGGCATCTATCATTGGATTTCTATTTTTTTTCACAAATCATTTTTGTTCACGATTGTTTTATTTCTCTAAAAATGTAAGCTTTATCAAGTATGAAAATCATGATTACTTTAATATAGAACTTCGGCAAGTAAAAGCAGTTGAGGTCCTATAGAAGCCAATGGAAACTGTGCTCATCCTATTGGACCTTTTTTAGCCATTCAAACGTTTATTGGCTTTTGGTTTTTTAGCTAGCAATTGTCTGAATATGGAATACTGGAATATTTTTTTTCTAAAATCAACACTTTTAAATGTTGAAAATAAGTTATTGGTAAATGTTTTGTAAACCATTTGCATTTTTATGATGCCAACTATATTTTTTCTTCCTCTACTGCATCAGTAAATAAGTGTAAATTGATCTCATGTCAGGGTAAAACAAATCTCAAAACTATCAATTGTCGGGTTAATAGATAAAATATTATGAAGTGGTGAGTAGTGCAGTGAATATGTTTAATATCAGCAAGCCATACCAACCAGATGACATAATTACAGAGCAGCATTCATCTCTGCTTTCCCAGAAATGGACATCTTTAGGTAATGACCACATCTGAAAAGTAAACATACAATTTACAGTTAAACGTTGCATCATGTTTATATAAATAGCTGCATGACTCACATTAATACTGAGCACAGCAGTGTTGTGAATGAAAATAAAAACATAGCTGTTATTAGTCTAGTGGCACACTCCTTCATTTAGGAGTAAGAGTCAATTCTTACATTCTGATATATGGTTTGATTTATTAAGCTGAACTGACTCATACCTGGTCAAATTAGAAGTGATGGACGAATCTGACCCGTTTTGCTTTGCTGAAAACTCGCAAAATGGCAAAAAAAAACTCCAAATGCATTGAAGTCAAGGGCAACAATGTTTTTCACTCATTAGAGTCTATGGGCATTTTTTTGTGGAGAAACTTGGCAAAAAATTTTGCTCGTCACTACAAATTAGTTAAATTTTAACAAAAATTGGCGAAATGCATTGCAGTCAATTGGTGTCAAAATTATTTTGACGCACGTCAATTTTGACGCCCGTGACAATTTTTATACGTGCGTCTATTGATACGATTAGTGATGGGCGAATAAATTTGCCATGTGCAAATTCACTGCAAATTTCTACGTTTTCCTGACGCCGAATATATTTGCGAAACTTCCACAAAATTCTCTGGTGAAAAATCCACCACGCATGTCAGAATAGTCATGCGCATAAAAATTGTCACGTATCAAAATTATTCGGTCGCCAATTGACTTAATGCATTAGGACAATATAGGCGCGCGTATAAAAATTGTTGCGGGTGTCCAAATTGTAGCTCATCAAAATAATTTTGACGCCCATTGACTTCGTGAATTTTTCAGAGAACCGAAACGGTACAAATTCGCCCCTTAACTAGTGGTGAATAGTCAAATTCGTATTCTCAAAAGTCCAATACATTTAGAAAATCTTTTTCGAATTTTTAAAAAAATTAAAATCGAATTTTAACTATTCCCTAATCGAATTCCATTTAAAAAACAGGAACATTTTCATTTGAATTAGAATCAAGAAAACCACATCAAAGAAGCAGGGTGTCTGATCAGTAAAATTTAGTATACTGTATGGTGATATACATAAACATATAGAAGGAAAATCTGCAACCACAATAATATGATTGGAAAGGATTTTAAAGGTGTTAAGTACATTTTAAATTTTTAAGATTTTTACCTGTGGCTACACCTAAAAAATAATTTTACAACTATGACCATTTACAAGTTGTAATACAGAGTACTATTGCAAAGGCAAAAGATTTGTCATATAATTGTAATTTTGTACTGTTTTGACACTTTTGTTGACCTATTGACTAACATTCAAATTTCCACAAATCTAATTTTTTCTTTAAAAAAAATTGTGATTTTTTTTTCTTTAAAAATTAGAGGTTTATAAAATGTAAAAAACACAAAAAACTTCGATACAAAACCTCTCCAAGGAAAAGCTGTTGATGGAAAGTCAATGAGAGCTGCACTGGTCCTATCTGACATTTTTTAGCCATTCAGATCTTTAGAGGTTTACTGATTTTTTTCCCTCTAGCTAATTTTTTTTGTATCCTTTAGCGCATCATTCATCGGTTTTTTTTTTTCATAATTTTTGTATTGAGATCTTTTATTAAATTACATGGTATTTGTGATTTTAGAGAAAATTTATTTATTTCTGGTTTCAAAAACCTCAAAAACCAATAAAAGGAGAATGTTGATAAATAGGCCTCCCGTGTTAAAACACAATCCTAGAAAATATTGTCTGTGTCACTTCTGTTCCTAGCTTGGATATTGTTGATCAGCAAGTAGGTGTTTGCACACTACAAGCGTGTGTCCTATAGATTATGGGGCATATTTATCAAGGGTCGAATTTCGAGTTTATGGGAGTTTCTAAAAACTTCCATCAACTCGAAATTAGAAAACAAATCACCAATAGAAATTTAATAAAAAAGTAGATTTTTTTTAAAATTCGGTTATATAGGATCGAACCACAATTCGATTTCAGGTTTTTTTTTTTAAAAAAGTTTGATTTTCAAAAGTCCACCAAATGACTCCAAATTGGTTGTAGTAGGTCCCCCATAGGCTAAAACACCAATTCGGCAGGTTTTAGATGTCAGTAGTCGACTTTGAATTCTTAAAGAGACAGTACATGATAAATTTCACATTTTTTTTTAACTCAAATTGAATTTGGACTATTCCCTAGTCAAATTACACTAAAATAAACTCAGAATTTTAATTTAAACATTTTAATTTTATATTTGAACCCTGTTTGTAGAATGTTTTTACTCATGTTCTTTTGGGAAGCAATTAGGCAAATTATAATCTTTCACCATTCTTTTATATACCTGCTCTATTTTTACCATTTTGACAATTGATCTGGATAAAAAATCTGGTAGCTCACATTGACTTCTATGGGACCTTCCCTGCTTTTATTAGCAAAAAAAAGAAATCTTAGTAAATAGACCCCTTTGTGTTAGCATTAAAAGAGAATCAAGGGCCTTGTTTGTTTGATCTGAGTGTATGTTTTTAAAATTAAACACTTGTATTTAAAATTGTTGGGCACATAGTTTAAATTTGGATTGTAGTGGGTCAAAGTTAAAGTCCGCTATTCCAAAAGTCCAAAAAAACGCTGGCGACTTTCAGTTTTTCAGGGTGATAGGCTGCAAAAGAACGTACATTTTTCCTGGGGTACCCGGCTTCCCCCCTACATTTCCTTACATATGGCACATAAACTATGCACTGGGCTCATGTGTAGGGCATTATAACAACTCTATTCTATTTTATTAAGGTTTCCCTGGGCTTGTGTAGTGTGATGTATTGGCTGCACATATACGTCCATTGAAATGTAACTTCCCGCTGTATGCAAATTAGCCAATGCTAGCGCAACTTCAATTTGCTTGCTGAATTAACGCTAGCGAAACTTCACCATCGTTCGGCGCCCAGGACACAACTTCGCATTTTAGTGAATTAGCATTGCCCTGGCGAATTTTCGCCTGGCGAAGTGTGGTGATGTGAGCGAAGCCGACGCCGGCGAATTTCCGCAGGTTAGTGAATTTGCCCCTATGTGTGTTAGTGCTCACCTATTTATCAATTATAAGCTTGAGATCTCGTAAAGGTACTTTATATGGGACTGGTCAGATTAAGCTTGCTGAAAAAATATTGCCTAAATACTGCAATTAGCACATATTAATTATAAAAACCTAATTGCTTTTGTAGAATCATTTTGATAAAAATCATTTTTTGAGCCACAAGTCATTAATTAATATCCGGAGCCTTGCGTTAATTAATAATAATCCTAATTTAAGATAATGCAACTCATTGCTAATTGAGTACATACATTATTACCACTTTTCCCATTTTCATTAAGTGGTTTAATGACCGGAATTGCCATTCTGAACCTTGCAAAGGAAATGACTTGCGTAACCACCTACATGATTATTCTATGCATAACCCATGCCGTTTTAGCCTATTTTATATTATTTCATCTATTTCTGTTTTTCTCCCCTTATTATTTTGTTAGTGGAAGGCGACATTTAAAAGATCACAGAAATACCAGCTAACCTACTGGAAACCTTCATTTAAGCTTGTAACTCATTTTGATGTTTTTTGCTTCACTTGATGCTTTGAGGATGGGTGTGTATTGGAAAAGGTTTTCCTGAAAGATATAATTTTAGTGCATTTATTTCCGATGTTCTTGTAAATGCTGCTTGAAAGGTTATTTATCTGCAATTTCCAAAACAACCAATTGAGGCAAGCACTTGGCAGAAGTTTTAGGTTCAGCAAGGAGGTCTTACCCAGAATCATTTGTAAAATGAAAAATAGCTTAGACATAACTTTCGTACGATTGCTGTCAGGGGCAGAACATCGGCTGATCTGTTCTTTTGTACTTTATTTGATTGGAATGGTTAATGGCAGATTGGGAGATGGGGAAGTCCGATTGTACGATAATTTGTACAATCTGATCTTTGCGTCTATGGCCAGCTTAAAGTTTCAGCTTGTCAATAGCAGCAATGATCCAGGACTTCAAACTTGTCACAGGGGGGGTCACCATCTTGGAAAGTGTCTGTGACACTCACATGATCAGTGGGCTCTGAGCAGCTGTTGAGAAGCTAAGCTTAGGGGTCGTCACTAATTATCCAGCAGAAAATGAGGTTGGTCTGTAATATAAGCTGATGCTAAAGGTCTGATTAGTAAATTCTGATGCTAATTGCACCGGTTTCTGTGCTGCCATGTAGTAATTATATGTAGTGATGGGCGAATTTATTCGCCAGGCGCAAATTTGCGGCGAACTTCCGCATTTCGCCATGAGCGAAAATTTGCCGGCGTCAATTCTGATGCCAGCGTCAATTAAACATACTGCGGGGTTTGCTTCCTCTATAAGAAACCCCTCCTTCCCCAGCCGCTCTGGGGAAGCAGAGTAAAAGTCGACACTGGGCAGAGAGTGGGAGTCGGAGTGAGGAGTGGGCGGAGTCAGGGTCGGGAGCAGGTGATGTCAGTATGGGAAGTAGGTGGGAAGATTGGGATCAGAGTGTGCTGGGGCCATCTGAAGATTTTTTTGCAGGGTTGCCCTACGTACTCTAGTTACGCCACTGCTGCCTTATATTGTGTATAATAGAGATGCCACATAAATTCTGTGATTGTCTATTTGGTAGCCCCTGTGTGGACTGGCAGCCTATAGGAGGCCTGTTTGGCAGTACATCTGGTTTTTATGCAACCAAAAGTTGTCTCCAAGACAGGAATTCAAAAATAAGCACCTGCTTTGAGGCCACTGGGAGCAACATCCAATGGGATGGTTAGGAACATGTTGCTCATTCACCACTGGTTGGGGATCACTGATCTAGACCAATGTTCAGCAACAATCGGTACTCCAAGTACCAAAGCCAGACATTTATAGGCTGGTTTGTAGAGAATAGTCAAATATGGAGATTACTCATAGTTTTGAACATTTACTTTGCAAAAAAAAAACCACTAGGTTTTTTCCCCCATGCTAGTGTTTTTTTTTTTTGGAAAAAATGACCCGGCCCAAGGAATAAACTAAAAGTGATGTGGCAACATCTTACTACAGGAGAACCTTTCATATTTTACTCTCTTGCGCATGGGAGAGTGTAATTTAGAGCAAGGGATGCCTGGAAAAGGTCAGTAAAGTGGCCGCTTAGCTCTTTGTTTTGCCCTGGGCTAGTACATTTTATTTCTAAAAGGAGCACTGGACAAGAAAAAAAAACTTTGTAGTGATTGCATTTAGAAGATTCAGAGATGCAGGATTTCTGTGAAAACATATCGGAATGTGTCTTTTTTCTTTTTTTATAATGGATCAGTATAAAACTGAATCTTAAAATAGACAGGCAACTATTTTACAACAGTATAACATAAGCATAAATCAGCTTTTGGTACCATGTTATGGATCATTATAAAGTCATGCTAATGACTATAATTCAAGAAATAAAACCATAATTAACAGAAAACCTATTAAAGGATCACTCAGTTTCAGTCTTTATCATGTTAATTATATCTGCCATATAGAATGTCTGTATAGAAGTAATATCTCATGTCCACACACATAGCAAGGGGTGGTAAAATGAATATTACTCCAACAGGGTTACATTATATCGATGGCCTCACAATATCCCTTTGAAAAAGAAAAAAGCTCTGATGGTTCTTCTTAAGAGAGATGTGAAAAAGGTTCCCCTTTGCTTTTTTTTTCATGTTTAATAGTGTGACTGGGAGCTCGTGGCTCTTACTCTTTGGCCTCCACCTCATGGTTCATCCTATTTGGGTTCACATGTCTGCTGACTAACGATGGATGAATAAATTCCGTGTTTTGCTGCCGGCAAATAAATTCACGAAACCCCACAAAAATTCACCGGCGAATTTAATTTGGACTTGTGTTGGAAAAGTCGCTTGCATCAAAACCATGGCTCGTCAACACTATCCGGACTCCCATTGACTTTAACGCCATCATCAAAATTGACGTGAATTGACGCGGGCGTCAACATTTGAGTTTCATGAATTTTGCGGGAAATTCACAAGTTTTTCGGCGAAGAGAAACCGGAGAAATCCGCCCATCACTTCTACTGACAATACGGCCCCATTACTGAAGAGTGCCCTAAAGGATCCATCCCTTTAGTGTGAGTCAGGGAACAAGGATGAGGTAATTAGATGATAGACTAGGAGCTATTATGATAGACTGTAGGTCAGCTATAATGAGTAGCACTGAGCTCCATCATTGGACTGATAGATTAAAGCTGGCTTTCCCAGATAATAATGACTGTTGGAAAGGGTCTTATGTTTTAGTGATCTCAAATGACCCAGAACTTATAGCAAATGTGCAAGTCATTGAACCCCTGGGTAATAGTGACCATAATGTTATATCTTTTAATGTCTGGTGCAAAAAACAAAAATATACTGGGGCAACAAAAACCATGAATTTTGCAAAAGCTAATTTTAGTGCCTTGAGGGCTGCCCTACAGAGCATTGATTGGGGCATTAGGTTTTCAGCTAAAAACACAGAACAGAAATGGTTGTCCTTTAAAATGATATTAAATCATTACTGTTCTCAATTTATTCCCTTAAGGACTAAACGTAGAAGCTCTAAGAATCATCCTGTGTGGCTTAATACAGAGATAAAGAAGTTAATGGGAAAGAAGAGAAAGGCATTTAAAAACTACAAATTAGTGATGGGCGAATTTATTCGCCAGGCGCGAATTCGTGGCGAATTTGCGCGATTCGCCGCCAGCGAATAAATTCGCGAAACGCCCGCGAAAATTTGCAGCAAAAATTTGCCGCCGTCAAAATTTTTTTTTCCGAAAAACAGGCGCCGGCGTCAAAAACGGGCGCCGGCGTCAAAAAACGAGACGCCGGCGCCGTTTCGCCAATTTTTCGCCATTTCGTGAATTTTGCGCGAAGCGGCACAAATTCGCCCATCACTACTACAAATCTGTAGGGACAGAAGCTGCATTTAATGAATATAAACACTGTAATAAATGTTGTAAATCAGCAATCCGGAAGGCTAAGAAAAGAAATGAAGAGTTAATTGCGGTGGAGGTGAAAACTAACCCTAAAAAGTTTTTTAAATATATTAATAGTAAAAAGATACAGGTTGAGAGTGTTTCTCCATTAAATAATGGTACCAGTATGGTTGTAACAGATACAGATAAGGCAAATGTGTTAAATCAGTTCTTTTCTTCAGTGTATACAATAGAGGAGTCTGGGTTCACAGGCTCACTTAATAACTGCACGAATGGTTCAGCTCAATCTAGTCAGTGGATGACTCAGGATATGATTCAAAAAGCTTTAATACAAATTAATGTAAACAAGGCTCCAGGGCCGGATGGCATACACCCCCGGGTTCTAAGAGAGCTTAGTTCAGTTTTAGACCAGCCCTTATTTCTGATTTTCTCAGATTCACTGTCATCTGGTATGGTGCCTATGGATTGCAGAAAAGATGATGTTATTCCAATATTTAAAAAGGGATTACAATCTCAGCCTGGCAATTATAGGCCAGTAAACTTGACATCTGTGGTGGGCAAATTATTTGAAGGCTTGTTAAAGGATCACATTCAAAATTTTGTCCTAATGAATGGCATTATGAGCAACAATCAGCATGGCTTTATGAAGGATAGGTCATGTCAGACGAATTTGATTGCATTTTATGATGTGGTAAGTAAGATTCTGGATAGTGGGGGGGCAGTAGATGTGATCTATTTGGATTTTGCCAAAGCGTTTGATACTGTGCCCCACAAACGACTGCTTTCCAAACTAAGGTCTGTTGGGCTTAATGAAGGCGTTTGCACGTGGATAGGAAACTGGCTACAGGATCGGGTACAGAGGGTGGTTGTTAATTGGACATTCTCTACTTGGAGTAAGGTTCTTAGTGGGGTCCCCCAGGGCTCAGTATTGGGTCCACTTTTATTTAACTTGTTCATTAATGACTTAGGGGAGGGTGTTGTAAGTAATGTATCAGTGTTTGCAGATGACACAAAATTATCCAGCCCAATTAATTCCATCCAGGATGTGGCATCCTTGCAACATGATCTTGACAAACTGGCAATCTGGGCAGCTAAGTGGCAAATGAGATTCAATGTTGATAAATGTAAAGTCATGCACCTGGGTTGTAAAAATATCCAAGCCACTTATACCCTTAATGGGACTGCACTAGGCAAATCCATTATGGAAAAGGACCTTGGAGTCCTTGTAGATGATAAACTTGGCTGTAGCAAGCAATGCCAGTCAGCAGCATCAAGGGCAAATAAGGTCTTGAGCTGTATTAAAAGGGGCATAGAGTCAAGGGAGGAGGGGGTCATTCTTCCACTGTATAGAGCACTTGTAAGGCCCCATCTAGAATATGCCGTACAGTTTTGGTCTCCATCACTCAAACAGGACATTATTGTATTAGAGAGGGTACAGAGAAGGGCAACTAAGCTGGTAAAAGGTATTGAAAATCTTAGCTATGAGGAAAGACTGGCCAAATTGGGGATGTTCACACTGGAGAAGAGGCGCTTAAGGGGTGATATGATGACTATGTATAAATATATAAGGGGATCATATAATAATCTCTCTAATGCTTTATTTACCAGTAGGTCTTTCCAGCTGACACGAGGTCACCCATTCCGATTAGAAGAAAAGAGGTTCCGCCTAAATATTCGGAAGGGTTTTTACAGTGAGAGCTATGAAGATGTGGAATTCTCTCCCTGAATCAGTTGCACAGGCTGATACATTAGATAGCTTTAAGAAGGGCTTGGATGGTGTTTAGCAAGTAAGGGAATACAGGGTTATGGGAAATAGCTCATAGTCCAAGTTGATCCAGGGACTAGTCCGATTGCCATTTTGGAGTCAGGAAGGAATTTTTCCCCCTCTAAGGCAAATTGGAGAGGCTTCAGATGTTTTTTTTTGCCTTCCTCTGGATCAACTGGCAGATAGGTAGTTAATAAAAAAAAAAAAAAGGTTGAACTCGATGGACATGTGTCTTTTTTTCAACTTTACTTACTATGTTACTATGTTACTAGTAAGTTTTCACTGGAGGTGATCCAGTCCACTAACTAAAACTTGCCAAAACCGTTGCCATCAGGCCCAGACTGGCAATCTGTGGGTTCTGGCAAATGCCAGAGGGGCTGCTATGAGGTCCCATTGAAAGTCAGTATTTAGTGGGCTGGTTTGGGCTCTATGTGGGCTGAGTGGACCTCTGTGTACCTGAAATGCCAGGGCCTATTTTAATTCTCAGTCCGGACCTGGTTGCCTTAGTGGTATTAGTGTATAAGGGAATGATTATTTCTGCAACCCATGTACCTCTCTAGTAACACTGTACTAAATTTGTGTGTTCAGTAGACCTGTGCCTACTGGTTGAGTACCTCTGGTGTCCATTATCCTAATTTGTTTGCAGGCAGAGTGGTGTAGTTCAACAACACTGCTCTCATCCTCGACACACTTATTGGCATAATGTTGGCTAATGTGTAGTGCTTTGTCATGTATCTTCTTTCAGCAAAGGAGGAAATAAAGAGGAGCTGCAGCTGCTTTTGCCTTCCTGTTGTTTCAGTTGTTCATGCTGTTGGTCTGAATAAACCAAAGAAAAAATGGTGGACACAAAATGTATGATCTGTCATACGGTATTCATCTTTTAATCCTGCAGGTCGCATGATCAAATATGTACAAGACCAGCCAGTCTGCCTCCTTTGACAAAAATGTGAAAAATGTGCTAAAACTGTGCTGAAAAAATAATACAAAAATTGTTAGTTTGGGCGGAGTCCAGTTTGCCAGTCCATAAAGGGCCACAGAGGCTCCAGGATTTTGCCCCAGCTCCCAAGGCTCTATAGAATAATTACTCAAATAAATGTATCCTGGAAGCCGCTATATATAAAAGTCAAAAAGTTTTATTAAATATACATAGTAAAAAATGGTACATACTGACCCTTCAATAATCCTTTCTACGTGTTTTGTACCCTCTGTGTAGAGTGGATTATTGGAGGGTCAGTATGCACCATTTTTTAATATATATATTTAATAAAACTTTTTGACTTTTATACCAGGATACATTTTTTTGAGTAATTACCGTATATACTCGTGTATAAGCTGACCCGAGTATAAGCCGAGGTACCTAATTTTACCTACAAAAACTTGTAAAACGTATTGACTCGAGTATAAGCCGAGGTAGACTTTTTCAGCACATTTTGGCTTACACTCAATTAAACCTCTCCCTAGTTGCTAAGTTAATTTGGACCCTAGCAACAAGATAGCTGCTGAAATTCCAAACTGGAGAGCTGCTGAAACATAAATTTTAAAACTACAAATAATAAAACATGAAAACCAATTGCAAACGGTCTCAGAACATCACTCTCTACATCATACAAAAAGTTAACTCAAAGTTGAGCAACCCCTTTCAGAATCATGCATGCTAAGCTGCACAGAGACCCAGTCAGTCCCAGTAACACTGGCTTACTGCTGTGGCTGTTAAAGGGTTATGGCAGGCCATTTATCCAGACTCTCATTACTCTGAAAATATCCCCAGCAACCCATGAGAGAGTATATGTACAGAAGGGAGGCTGTTAATGGGTTATTTCCCATGAGATGGGGCATTCCTATAGCCATGGCTGCCAAATGAACTCCACAGCTGAAAGGCTACAGAAAGAATGTACTGATGCAGTCCGCTACATGAAAGGAAGATTTCCTACAAATGCTCTCACCTGTGTCCGCTGCTGTGGCCAGACCGAGCACCAAGCACACTAACAAACGCACGCAATGCTCCAGCTCCATGTTAGAACTCACGGTAATGCTCTGCTGCCTGTAGCTCGAAGAAATTATGTGCTTTGCGCACCAGCCTGCGCAGTTACCATACTTGGCCACAGCGCATCTCTAGAGTTCCCGCAGGCGCCGCAGGACGGCGGAGGTGGGGGCCTGCAGTAGGAGGAACTTCGCCTATCGCCTCTGATGACGTCACTGTGAGTGAGCGGGAGGTGCCGGGGAGATGCGGGCGGGTAGGAAGTGAATGGTGTGCGCACGCAGGAGTGTATGTTCTTCTGAAGCGCAGCCATTCGTCATTGACTCGAGTATAAGCCGAGGTAGACTTTTTCAGCACATTTTGTGTGCTGAAAAACTCGGCTTATACGCGAGTATATACGCGAGTATATTCTAAAACTGTGCTGTCCACCTTCTTAAATGTTGTGAGCCCATAAGTTTAATGAAGACATGTTTGAGGGCCAAATGATTTTAAAATGGGAATGTCATAAAAGATATCCATGGAGTCCATGGGCAAACTGGGTCCTTGAAAATATATTGGAGGCCAAATCTGGTGTGTGGGCTTTCAGTTGGCAACTTCAATGTTGAGCTCACAAAAAGAAAAAATAATAATCAGGAATAGTGTTTAGTAAGCCTACATAATGGTTACTTTCAAGTGTATATTTTTTTTGGCCTAATTATTTTAAAATGGGCCCAAGGGGTGGCAATCCCAATACAGGTATTGGATCCGTTATCCTGAAACCCTTCATCCAGAAAGCTCTGAATTACAGGAAGGCTGTCTCCCATAGACTCCAAATTTTTTAAAAATAATTTCCTTTTTCTCTGTAATAATAAAACAGTCACATGTACTTGATCCCAACTAAGATATAATTAATCCTTATTGGAAGCAAAACCAGCCTAGTGGGTTTTTTCAACGTTTACATGATTTTCTAGTAGACTTAAGGTATGAAGATCCAAATTATAAAAGACCTGTTTTCCGGAAAAAATCAGGTCTCGAGCATTCTGGATAACAGATCCTATATCTGTATAAACTTCAGAACTAGGCATAAGCAAAAAAGTTTTGGCAGCTTTTTGTATGTCACTGCTAGGGGCAGGTTTATCAAGGGTTGAATTTTGAATAAAAAAAACTTCGAAATTCGAATAAAAAAAGACCAACTGAAATTTATTTAAAAAATCAATGTTTTTTTTTCCGGGTGAATAGGCTGTTTTCGTTAGAATTTGAATTGTATGACTCAAAGTAACATCGTATTCGATCAAATTCGATTTGAAGTTTTTTTTAAAAAAAAACGTAGATTTTTCAAAGTCCACCAATTGACTCAAGATGGGTTCTAGGAGGTCCCCCCATAGGCTAAAAGAGCAATTCCGCAGGTTTTAGATGGCAAATGGTCGAAGTCAAATTTTTAAAGAGACAGTACTTGATAAATTTAGATTTTCGAATTTTTTTCAAATTCTAATCAAATTTGGACTATTCCCTAGTCGAAGTAGACAAAAAATAGCTAGAAATTTTTTGCTCTTGCATAAATGTAGAACTCCCCAAGCTGCGCTGATTCAAAGCAAAGGAAAAATGAAGGGCATGCTCCTCATAAAATAAAAACCACAGTTTATTGTAACATTAAAAAACACAGGTGGCTGTGGAATGGCCGCCTAATGTGTTTCGAGTACACAGTGAATCATAGGCTAAATAGATGACATCAAGACGTTCATTCATATACTTAATGGGTTATTTATTAAAGGTCGAATTGTATTATACCTGAAAAATTCAAGTTTTCGAAGATATTTTTCAGTCAAAACTCAATTTTTTGGGGTTTTTAAAAACTCTAATTTTTCTAGCTTTATTATGCCCCTAAACTGAAAATATCTATAATCTGAACATACTAAAACCTGTCGATGTCATGTAGAAGTCAATGGTAAAGGTCCTTTTAACCATCTGAAGATGTTTGTAGCCTTCATGATGTTCGAGTTTTTTTCAGTGGGTTTCGCTCAAAAATTCAATAAATTTGAGCAATTCACTGATTCATGTTTTTTACATACGAGTTTTTTCATAAATGAGAAAACACTGAAATTGTGAGATTATTTGAAGTATAAAAAAAACCTCACAAACTCGACCTTTGATAAATAACCCACTTAATAACAGCGCCATAGGGGTGTTCCCGAAACGTTAGTCGGCCATTCCACAGCAGCCACCTGTGTTTTTTACAATAAACTGTAGTTTTTATTTTATGAGGAAGTGTGCCCTATATTTTTTTCATTGTTCCTTTGCTTTGTACTAATCTAAAAACACAAATCTGAAAGAAATTCTCAAAAAAAAAAAACCTCCAGTGAAACAGCAAATTCCATTTGATAAGACATTTCCAATTAACTCTCACATCTCTCTTTCTTCACTCGCTTTTAGCATTTTCTACTTTCAATATATATACTCTATGGGGCAGATTTATCAAGGGTCGAATTTTGAAGTGTAAAATACTTCCAAATTCGACCATCGATTTAAAATACTTTGACTTCGAATATCGATGTCGAAGAATTTTCCACTGAATTTGGCCATCGAACAATTCGAACTATTTTAGCGTACGATTAAACAATTTTACTTCGATGTGTAAAGACTTAGAAAATGGTTGTAGAAGATCCCCATAGGCTAACATAGCACTTCGGCAGGTTTAATTTGGCAAAGTATTGAAGTCGAAGTTTTTTTAAAGAGACAGTACTTCGATTATCGAATGGTCGAATATTCGAACTATTTTTACTTTGAAATTGAATTTGAAGTAAATTCGAAGTCGTAGGGGCAAATTTACTTATGGTCGAATATCGAGGGTTAATTAATCCTCGATATTCGTCTGCCGAATTGAAATCCTTCGACTTCGAATATTGAAGTCAAAGGATTTACCGCAAATAGTTCGATCGAACGAAAAATCGTTCGATCGAACGATTAAATCCTTTGAATAGTTTGATTCGAAGGATTTTAATCCATTTTTCTTCGACCTAAAAATTGTTCCAAAGCCTATGGGGACCTTCCCCATAGGCTAACATTGACTTCGGTAGGTTTTAGGTGGCGAACTAGGGGGTCGAAGTTTTTATTTAAAGAGACAGTACTTCAACTATCGAATGGTCGAATAGTCGAACGATTTTTAGTTTGAATCATTCGATTTGAAGTCGAAGTCATAGTCGAAGGTCGAAGTAGCCAATTCTATGGTCGAAGTATCCAAAAAGTTACTTCGAATTTCGAATTTTTTTACTTTGAAAATTCCCTCAAATTCATTTCGACCCTTGATAAATCTGCCCCTTAATATATATATATATTAAACTCTTTCCACCCCAGCTGGCTGAGCATGATGGGAACAGTAAATTAACTGCATATGTTTTCCTTTAGTTCATGCCGGATTTTGCCGACCAGTCCATCCGTTCCTGTTTTAACTTTGGAAAGGCTCAGAGGTACACGTCTATTTATTCCACTTTTCCTGATAAAAATAAATGACCAAGTTTGAAAGATCAACCATGCTAAATATTTACAGTCTACTATTTCACAGCTTTCCCCTTTCTTTATTTGTAATACGAATGTGTTTTCTTTTGCTTTATGTCTGAAATCAGTAACTGTTTACGGCCGGTGAAGATGCCAGGAGCAGACCACGTACAAACGGAATCTTTATTTGAAATACCAAGATCAGAAAGACGTGCTGCAGTTTGCGGTAGGAAATATGGATCACAAAATGACTAATATGTTTTTAAGTTCTTTGAGTGATAGAGAGGGCTAATTATTTTGAACCTAACTTGCGACGAGGGATTTGAGGCAGGAACTAAATGAGACAGAAAACATTCAAAATACAGAACCACATTGTAAAAAAAAAAGTAGATGAACTCCCTGTGATCTTTCATGAATCCGACATCTTCAACAAATAGCAACAGCTTAACTTCTTTCTCTTCCTGTACTTAACTAGGAACAGATCCAAAGAGCTCATATATGCCTGTTCAGGAAGAGGCAGATAGAGGAATTCTAAGTAATAGAGGATGCATTTGGGGTAATTTTTCAGGCAGAAAAATAGTCATGTAAATAGAAAATCCAATAAGTTGCTCTGTTTTATAAATAGGAAATGCAAAGAAAAAAAGTGCCCCAAGGACATTCATAAAATCAGCCTTCTCGACAGATAGTGGGAATTGCTAATATATATGAGAAAGGACATTTCTATGGGATCACAGGGAAACCTGGATTTAATTCTCTCTTTAGCTTCTGGTGACCTTGAAAATATCATTTAACCTCTCTGTGTTACATAGATACACTTCAGTGTTACAAATATTTGCAAATCTGGGATTCAGTAGGGCTGAATGAGCTGATCCCATCACACAGATCAGAATGGCATCCGATGATGTTACATGAGTCTAGGTTTATTTTTTTTCACTGTGACTGCATCTAAACTGACTGTAGGGGGCCGATTCACTAACTTCGAGTGAAGGATTCGAAGTAAAAAAAATTTGAATTTCGAAGTGTTTTTTGGGCTACTTCGACCATCGAATGGGCTACTACGACCTTCGACTACGACTACGACTACAAATCGATTGATTCGAACTAAAAATCGTTCGACTATTCGACCATCAAAGTACTGTCTCTTTAAAAAAAACTTCGACCCCCTAGTTCGCCATCTAAAACCTACCGAACTCAATGTTAGCCTATGGGGAAGGTCCCCATAGGCTTTCCTAAGTTTTTTTGATCGAAGGGTATTCCTTCGATCGTTGGATTAAAATCCTTCGAATCGAACGATTCGAAGGATTTAATCGTTCGATCGAAGGAATAATCCTTCGATCGTTCGATCATACTATCTGCGCTAAATCCTTCGACTTCGATATTCGAAGTCGTAGGATTTTAATTCCCAGTCGAATATCGAGGGTTAATTAACCCTCGATATTCGACCATTAGTGAATTGGCCCCTGAGTGTTGGAAGGATTTTAATGTAACATATGACATTCCATTCTCATAGAGAGCATCAAATGGAAAGTCCCATGGTTGGATTCCTAATGTTGAGACACAGTTGGTAATTTCTAAGCTTATGATGTCTGCCTTTTTTTTCCATTCTCAGTTCCTATCGTGCACCCGCGTATTGTAATTGCCAGTGCTTCTGAGGCAAACTGACAGGATTAGGGGATGACAGTGAAATCACAAGATTTATGATGTGCCTAAAAGAAAACTGCAATGATACCATCAAAAGGAATTGAGCTATTCACTTTCACTCCCCTCAACCCATGCTCTAGATCTCAACAGACCAGATTTGTTCTACATTTGGAGACACCGGTTTAGCAAAACTTTTCATGTATGGAACATGGGGTTTTCCAGATAACGGATCTTTCCATAATTTGGATCTTCATACCTTAAGTTTACCAGAAAATCATTTAAACATTAAATAAATTCAATAGGCTGGTTTTGCTTCCAATAAGGATTAATCATATCATTGGTATGGATCAAGCACAAAGTACTGTTTTATTATTATAGAGAAAAAGGAAATCATTTTTAAAAAGTTGGATTATTTGAATAAAATGGAGTCTATGGCTTCAGGATAACAGACCCCACACTTATAAAGCTGGCCATACATGAGTAATAAAAAGTAGCAATAACAATACAATTGTAGCCTTACTTATTTTTTAGATGGGGTCAGTGACCTCCATTTGAAAGTTAGAAAGTATCAGAAGACATAGGCAAATAATTAAAAACTGATAAAGAATACATAATTAAAACTAATTGAAAAGTTGCTTACCATTAGCTATTCTATAACATACTAAGGGGCAAATTTACTAAAGGACAAAGTGGCTAACGCTGCCGAAAATTTGCCAGCGTGACGTCATTTCGGTGCTTCGCCGATTTAATAACGGGTGCTGGCGTAATTACGCTAGCGAATGTGATAGACTCTGGCGCAACTTCGCACTCTAAAGCCAGGCGAATTTTCGCTCTGGCAAAGAGTTTTTATTTTACTGAACGTTACCTTTATTGCCAGACTTGCCTTCGCCACCTCAGACCAGGCGATGTGTAAATAGGACTTGGTCCAAAAAAACATTTTTTCCTTTTTACAGGTTGATAGGCTGAAAAAATCGTTATTTTTTTTGGGGTATCCTCCTTCCCCCCTACATTTCCTAACATATGGCACATAAACTATACACTGGGCTCCTGTGTAGGGCATTATAACAATTTAATTTTCTTTTATTAAGGTTCCCTGGGCTTGTGTAGTGTAATGTATTTGCTGCAACATATACGTCCATCAAAATGTAACTTTCCGCTGTATGCTAATTATCTAACGCTAGCGCAACTTCGCTATGCCTGGCGTAGTAACGCTAGTGCAATTTATCGGCGCAGACGACAAAATTTAGCAACTTAGTGAATTAGCGTTGTCTATGCGAAGTTGCACCTAACGAAGTGTGACGAAGGTGGCGAAGCCGTCACTGGCGAATTTTCGCCTTTTAGTGAATTTCCCCCCAAAAGTTAACTTAAAGGTTAACCACCCATTTAAGCAATACATAGTTTACCTGTGGGACACAAAGGCTGCCATAAAGTGTCTATGGTCTATTATACGTGTTGTAATTTTGGCATTTTGCCTTCCACATATCTTTTGTTTGTCCACACGTCATTTTAAAACACCAAGAACCGACCCTTATTGATGACTGTGCTAATCAGCTGCAAATTACCTTATTTGTAGTCACATAATTCTTATAGGCAGTAATGGAAGATGATTGAAGGGAATCAAAACCAACCAACATTTAAGTTGAATTTAAAAATAGGCACCTGCTTTGTAGTCACTGGGAGCAACATCCAATGAGTTTGTGAGGAACATGTTGCTTGCAAGCCATTGGTTGGGGATCACAGAACTACAGGTTACATCTAGCAAAGGTCTGATGCTAGGCCCTCTCGTTGACTGGAGGACTAAAGAAGACCCAAATGAACGTGGAGGGTAGGTTCTGCTACTTTCACATTTGGTGCTAAAGGGTAATATTAGCTGACCAGAGAAGAAAACTGCCCCAAGGGGCCAATAAACAATAGTCTAAGATTAGACAAGCTACCTGAGCATCTTTTCCTATTGTTATGTGTGAAAGATCAACAATTCATCCCTCTGTTAGAGTCAATGAGGTTTCCACCTTATTCATGGTAGCCAAGACCTTTTTTCTTCATGATTACTGCTAGAACATACACATTTCTGTATGGAGGAAAGAAAATCTAGATTTCTCAAAACACTAATTTACATAACAGTATACACTCTTTTAAGAAAATACATTTTATTTTGATGACGGCATGCCTTTAAATTATACTAAAGGGCTGATTAATTAACTACTTAACAACTTTTTTAGGGTCGTTCTTATTGATATCAAAAATCCAAAAAAAGTTGCTGGGAAAAAGCTCAACTTTTCCAGTATTTATTATGCAACAATTCTCAAATTCAAAAATATGCTACACTTTTCTGCAGCTTTTTCCCATTCATACTTTTTCATTTCTGATCTTTTAATACACTTTTATCAAATGGTGAGTTCTAACTTTCACCCATTGATAAATACAATTCTAAAAATCCCATATGAATGAATAGAAAGTGTGTGAGTTTTTATTTATTAAGATATAAACTCAATTTTGATAAATATGCCCCTTCAAGACATTCGTGATTTTAGAGAAAGTGAGTTTAGTCGTAGTTTCAAAAAGCACTAAAATGAGACTGTTGATAAATAGGCCTCATAGAGTTGTGCTCAATAGAGAAATACTTATCCTCAGATAAATTGTGTTTTATATTTACAAGCCAACAACAAAAGGGTTGTCCTGCTAATGTTAGCAGGCCTAGAAAATTCCATCTTATATTTCTGTCTGACCACACCCAAAATTATGAAATGTTACACCCTCTTGGCCATTAGGCTTCTTGTGAGAGAATTATACACAGTGGTAGGGTTATCCCCAAATATAAGAAACTAAAAATAGATAAATGGTAATGAGAGAAAATCTTTGGCAGGCGTGGCTTTGCCGTAGACTTTTAGCACATTGATTCCAATGAATTTTTTATGCAAGAAAAGATGCCCATTAACTCCAATGAACTTTTAAAGCAAGAAAAATGAAAATTGACACTAATACATTTTGCTAGAAAAAAATGGCCAATTTTTGAATTTCTCCAACAGACGCCAATCACTAAAGCTACAACTGGAGACCTAGAGGTGGGTATTGAAAGTACTGTTTCTATTTTTGCTGATGATACTAAATTGTGCAGAACTATAGGTTCCATGCAGGATGCTGCCACTTTGCAAAGTGATTTGTCTAAGTTAGGAAACTGGGCAGCAAACTGGAAAATGAGGTTCAATGTTGATAAATGCAGGTTATGCACTTTGGCAAAAATAATATAAATGCAAGTTATACACTAAATGGCAGTGTGTTGGGAGTTTCCTTAAATGAAAAGGATCTAGGGGTCTTTGTAGATAACACGTTGTCTAATTGTAGGCAGTGTCATTCTGTGGCTACTAAAGCAAATAAAGTTCTGTCTTGCATAAAAAAGGGCATTAACTCAAGGGATGAAAACATAATTATGCCTCTTTATAGGTCCCTGGTAAGGCCTCATCTGGAGTATCCAGTGCAGTTTTGGACTCCAGTCCTTAAGAGGGATATAAATGAGCTGGAGAGAGTGCAGAGACTAAGTGCAACTAAACTGGTTAGAGGGATAATTATACATTTTTGTGCATTCAGAAGCAAAAACACTGTAAAACCTTGAACTAACTAAATATTTTACCGTCTGCCAAGGACAGCTCCCATTGACTTCTACATGACCTTGGCAGGTTTTAGATGAGGTACATTAGAGTTTTTCATGGCTTTTACACAGGGGGTTATTTACTAAACCTTGATTTTTTCTGGTCAGGCTTTTTGGGGCAAAAACTCAAATTTTTTTGTGGGAAAAAAGCTCACATTTAGATTTATGATACCCCAATGTTGCAAAAAGCCAGAATCCAAAAACCTGGCATCTCAAACCTGTCAAGGTCATGTATAAGTCAATGGCAGATGTCCCTATCCCAATATGAAGATGTTGTGGTCTGCGCTGGGTTATCCAAAGAAACTGGAGTATTTTTTAATTTTTTTTGGCAGAATTTGTATTTAGTCAAATTCTAAAATTTGTCAAGTTGCATTCAGACAAAAATCCACCAATTTTTTTCTTTTGTGACCGAATTTGTATTTAGCCAAATTCGAAGATAATTTAAAAGATTTTTTTCCAATTTGTAAAAATACAAAAGAACATAGAATATTCTATGCACAACGAGGGTAACGTTGAACAGAAAAGTATTTTTATCATTGTAATCAAATAATCCTGTTTAATTACGCAAGTTTACTGACTATTCAAATTATAACAAATTCTAAGTGTCTAGAGTTTATTATTAGAGTTTATTACAATAATTGCATTGTACGCATGAGTTGCTAGGGGTAGAAATAATTCCTGCTGGCTAGAACATCAGACACTTAGAGATCCCATTTATTTTCTCAATTTACACATTTTGCAAAGGTGCTAAACAATAAATGGGACTGGTCATTAAAACTTTTTTCTGTGCAATTGCACTTAAGAAATCCACATGATACAGACTGTCATGTAATAATGAAAAAAGCAGCAATAGTAATTAGCAACAAATATATTGGTTTCACTGAAGTTTTAGTTCTTGAATTAATAATATTAACGAGAATCTTACTTTAGAAGGTTTTTGTGCTTAACTCTTTATGTCTTTACCCTACCAACCAGGAAATGGTTTAAATGAGAGAGATTAATTGGAGAGGGCTTGAATGAAAAAGGTATTTAATAAAATAATAAAATTGTAGCCTCACAGAGAAAAAGTTTATTTGGCTGCCAGTAGACATTAGCAAGTTGCTAAAACATTTGTGAATCTGAGCTAGAATTGTGATATACTTTTGCTGAAAAAAATGGCCATTGATCTTAGGGGGTTGTTTGTCAAAGTCTGAATTTATCTAAATTTTTTCTGAAAATAACTCCAACTAAATCTGCATAGGTTTTTTGTAGTGATGGGTGAATTCGCGAAACGGCGCCGGCATCTAGTTTTTGACCCCGGCATCCGTTATGGCGGCGTCTGTTTTTTGACGCTGGCAAATTTCCGCAGTCATTCGCAAATGAATTTGCCGCAAATTCGCGCCTGGCGAATAAATTCGCCCATCACTAGTTTTTTGCCTTAATTATTATTATTATTATTTCTGAAAAAATCGTGAATAATACAAATCGTACAAATTTTTCTGATTTTTTTACCCGAAAACTCAGGTTATTGCACAAAACCCAGCGAAGAACAAAACATTTTATAGGACTTTTCCCATTGACTTACAGTCATATGAAAAAGTTTGGGAACCCCTCTCAGCCTGCATAATAATTTACTCCACTTTCAACAACAAAGATAACAGTGGTATGTCTTTCATTTCCCAGGAACATCCGAGTACTGGGGTGTTTTCTGAACAAAGATTTTTATGTGAAAAACTGGCTGTGTAAAAATTTTGCTAATTTGGATGCATGTAACTGCTCAATACTGATTACTGGCAGCACCAAATTGGTTGAATTATCTTGTTAAGCCTTGAACTTCATAGGCAAGTGTGTCCAATCATGAGAAAAGGTATTTTAAGGTGGCCAATTGCAAGCTGTGCTTCTATTTGACTCTCCACTTAAAAGTGACAGCATGGGATCCTCAAAGCAACTCTCAAAAGATCTGAAAACAAAGATTGTTCAGTATCATGGTTTAGGGGAAGGCTACAAAAAGCTATCTCAGAGGTTTAAACTGTCAGTTTCAACTGTAAGGAATGTAATCAGGAAATGGAAGGCCACAGGCACAGTTGCTGTAAAACCCAGGTCTGGCAGGCCAAGAAAATATAGGAGCAGCATATGCAGAGGATTGTGAAAATGGTTACAGACAACGTAAAGATCACCTCCAAAGACCTGCACAGTGCCGGGCCAAGTCAGCCGAGCGTTCAAGGCAACCTGGCCTACTACATCGCCCCCTTCTGATGTGCGTGGGGATTGCTCTCACAGGTGAGGAAAGAAGCGTCTGAACTATGGGTAAGGCGGCAAAAGAGGTACGTTGCCTGGCGCCCCTCCACATTTGCACCCTAGGCATGTGCCTCTTCTGCCTACCCCTAGTTCTGGCCCTGGACCTGCAAGAACATCTTGCTGCAAATGGTGTATCTGTATACCGTTCTACAATTCAGTGCAATTTGCACAAAGAACATCTGTATGGCAGGGCGATGAGAAAGAAGCCCTTTCTCCACTCACGCCACAAACAGAGTCACTCATTTAGTCAAGCCCCAGTCGTTTTGGAACAAAGTGCTTTGGATTGATGAGACAAAAAAATTGTTATTTGGTCATAACAAAAAGTGCTTTGCATGGCAGAAGAAGAACACTGCATTCCAAGAAAAACACCTGCTACCTACTGTCAAATTTGGTGGAAGTTCCATCATGCTGTGGGACTGTGTGGCTAGTTCAACCCAATATCAACAAATTCTTCAACATAATGTTCAAGCATCAGTCACAATGTTGAAGGTACGCTGGGGTTGGATATTCTAACAAGACAATGACACACTTCACAATCGACATCACAATGTACAAGGTATTTATGCAGAGGGAGAAGTACATTATTCTATCCCCCGACTTGAATATCATCGAAACTCTATGGGATGATTTGAAGCAGGCTGTCCATGCTCGGCAGCCATCAAATTTAACTGAACTGGAGAGATTTTATATGGACGAATGGTCAAAAATACCACCATCCAGAATCCAGACACTCATCAAAGGCTATAGGAGGCATCTAGAGGCTGTTACATTGGCAAAAGGAGCTCAACTAAGTATTGATGTAATATCTTTATTGGGGTGCCCAAATGTATGCACCTGTCTTATTTTGTTATGATGTATATTTTTCTGTTAATCCAATAAACTTTATGTCATTGCTGAAATACTACTGTTTCCATAAGGCATGTTATATATGAAAAGGAAGTTTGAAAGCTCAGCCAATGATAAACAAAACTCCAAAGAATTAAGAGGGGTTTCTAAACTTTTTCATATGACTGAATATGCAACCTCGGCAGGTCTGAGATCCCAGATTTTTGGATTCAGACTTTTTTCATCCTCGGGGGATAATAAATCCCAAAAAATGTGTGTGTTTTTTTTCCACTAAAATTCAGATTTTATAAAAAAAAATTAGACTTTTTCAGTTTTTTGCCATTTGGAGTTTAGTTAATAAACCCCTCAATGTATTTCGCGCAAGAAAAAACGAGAAGAAAAATTGGCCATTGACTTCAATGCATTTGATGTAATAAAAAAGGAAAGAAAAAACACCCAGTGACTGCAATTCATAATGTTAAGTATTGGTTTTGCCATTTTGCTAATTTTTCCTTGGCTTTGTGAATTTTTTAGCAAAACGAAGAGACAGAAACAAAGAGGGAAGGGAACAAGTTAAAAAATCAATGGTTTGTTACATAGAAGCTTCCTCCAGAAGGTTTTATTAAGGAGTTTTGAGAACGTTTTAGTGTGGGACCTTGATGCAGGGTGGAAGAGCATTCCAGAGGCAAGGTGTAATCAGGGAGTTTTATGTGAGACTGTTTTCATCAATAGATTTTCCTGAGCTGAGGACAGAACATGGGAGGGAGGGTATGGAGAGATGAGAGCAAATGTATAGAGAGGAGCAAAAGATTGCAGGGATCTGAATGACAGGATAATATTTTTGAACTTAATGTGCCATTTTACTGGGAGCCAAGAGAAAGAGAATGTACTTGTGAGGTGAAGAGCGATTTAGATGTGGGTGAGATGATGCGGGAATCAGCAGTGAGGATAGAGGGTAGATATGACAATCAAGGAGACCAGTTAGTAATGTATTGCTGTGGTCTGTCCTGGAAAGTATGAGGGCCTGGACAAGTGTTTTAGCAACAGAGGACATATATTTGTAATGTTTCTTAGAAAGAATAGGCAGATTTTTGTGAGGGAAGCAATGTGGGCTGAGAAAGTACGAGAAGGGTCTAAAGTGGCACTTAAGCACTGAATTTATCTGGTCAAGGTTTTAAAGGGGAAAAAAAATTTAGTGGAAAAAAATCAAATTTTTAGAGATTTATTATACCCCAAAGCTGCTAAAAATTCAAATCGGAAAATACTCCATCTCAAACCTGTCTAGGTCATGTACAAGTAAATGGCAGATGATTAGTAATGTATTGTGAAAAATCACAAACGTTGCAGAAAAGTTTTTCGTTTTGTCATACAAAAGCCAGCGTCTAAAAACACGGAAACCTCTACACCATAAACAAAGAAAGAGCTTCCAGTTGTAAAAGGGACATCTGCCACTGACTTCTTTCTGATTTTGACAGGTTATAGCTGGAGTATTTTTGGATTAGAATTATCACAGATATGACGCATAATAAATTAGTATTTTTGGCGTCAAAAAGCCTGACCTGAAAAAGTTGCAGTTTAATAAATTGGCCCCTAGGGTTCTTTACAGATGTTTCCTAAATCATGAGGGCCCTGGTTGCTGCGGAGGTGGTTGATGTTAAACAATATACTGTATATACAGGAGCGAGACATAAAAACTCTTTTTATTTTGGACCATATGTGGAGGCCTATTTATTAAAGGTAGAACTTTAGTGGTTTTAGAGGTTTTTGAAACTCACTAAACTCACTTTCTTCTAAAACCAAAATATCATGACATTTATTAAATAATCCAAACTGAAAAAACAGAAACAGGAAAAGTTGCAGAAAAGTCTCAAAAACTGCAACTTTTTGTATTGATGCACAACAGCCAGCGTCAAAAAATATCTAAAACCACAGATCAAATAAAGATCTTCCAGTTATTGTAAGGGACATCTGCCATTGACTTATATGTGTTTTCGACAGCTTTTAGCTGAAGTATTTTCTTATTCAGAATTGTTGCAGGTTTTTCTTACTTTTTTGTCTGCGACTTTTTCAGACTTTTGGCATCAAAAAGCCCAAATCAGCCCTGTAGAGTCTTTGAGGCCGATTTATCATATCATAAAAACTCATTTTCTCTAAAATCAAGAATGCCATGTAATTTATTAAAAGATCCAAAAATAAAAAGAATGAACAAAAAAAATCTAAACGATGTGCTAAAAAATATGAAAATATCAAAAAGTCTGAATGGCTAAAACAAAATGTCCAATAGGATCAGCACAGCTTCCATTAACTTTTATGGGATCTCAACTGCTTTAACTTGCTGAAGTTTTGTTCTACAGTTTTTCATGGTTTTTATATTTCATAGATTTTAACATTTTAGTGTTTGAAATAAAAAACATTTTTGGAGAAAATATATGATTTGTGAAAAAAATTTCTCTGTCTTTTAGGCTCACTCCCAATACTTACACATTTACCATATATAAAATGCCTACCCCTAGGTCTTTTTGTCTTATCTGCACCACATGAAAACTTCAGGGCCTCCTGGTGCTGCTTCCTTGAATTATTCCCTTACACCCCCTACCTGTGTTTCTTCTTAGACTTGCGAGTCCTCTCCATATGATCCCTTCGTGAACCACTGCTCCCCTTTTCACTTCTACAATCATGCATCTTCCTTCTCTTCTTTTAATCATGAATTTTCTTCTGGATCTCGTGTAGGATTTAACATTTTAGCAGCTTAGATAATTTATACTTGTGTTAGAAAGGTTATGTGGGAAATGACAATACCACATCATTATAGCTTTTTTTTTCTGTTCAGTAATTCCACATTATCATTGCTATGGTAGCAGAGGATGAGTAGAGTATAACAGTGCTTTATTAGCAGGCTCATGCAGCCATTACACAACAGTAAGCAACTCTAACACCACAAGCTGTTTAGAAAGTATGTACAGTGTAAGTCTTGAGCACAGTGACATTTACAGACCGTTTGTATAAACACCACGATAATTATCATATCAGTTTTTTAAATCTCACAAGAAGTTAACCTACATCTGCAAAGTCATAAAATACAAGGGGAAAGCAATATGACCATTCAGTGTACTTATAAATACTTGTCCCATTTTGATATGCAGTCTTGACACCCATTTTTTTCTTGAAATGGTTATTATTATTAACAGAATAAAGTAAAATAAACTAACTCCAAGGACCTGGTCACAGCATACTCTTCTGCCTATAACAGCTGCCTTTGGCTTCGGGAGGAGCCATCCGCTACTCCGATGCAGCCAGGTCTTAATGTGAGAGGACCAAGGAGAGAATTCTGGGCAGGCTAGGGAACCGAACATATAGAAGTTGAACGGGGAACTGGAAGGTTAAATCATGGCCAGGCAATGCAGTACAAGATCAGGTGACAGGAGTGTAGTCAAGGTCACAGGCCAAGGTGAACACCAAACAGCAACGCGGTACAGAATCAGGATCTGAAGAATGGTCAGTAACAGGCAGTGGTCGGTACAGGCAGAAAAACGGCAAAGTCCAGGAATGAAGATCAGACTTGAAATCACACCCAAGAAGTAAGAAAAGATACCTTACATTGGGCAACACGAAAAAGGGACATACGCTTTTAAATATGCGAATTTCATGCCAAGCATGATGACGTCAGAAGAAGCACTCGTATCAAACCCAGAAGTGGTGTGGGCACTCTTCATTTAGGATTTGGCGTGTGACAAATCGTCAGCGGGCAAGGAGGAAAGAAGTGGAGGCAGTCCTCATCTGAAGCATCCCCGCAGGCAGTAGACAAATAACTATCTTCTTGTAAGGTGCCTAATTGTATAATGCATCTATTATATAAAAAATGTTGAGGCATCATGGATTGTATATTGACCAATTATCCCAGATTCTGTTTCTTAAGTACTTCCAGGTGGCGACTAAAAAGCCTATACAGTAATTGCTCCTGTGAAACACACTCAATTGATTATAGCTCCCCCCTCACACTTCCAAGTATCTGCAGTGGATGGATGTGTGTGGGTAATGATTTATAGAGCATGTCCAATTGGTTATGTTTGTCTATGTTGGTCTTCTCTATGCACTCTGAGGTCATTGGTGTATTTGTAGGTAACCATCCAAGGAAAACATCTCACAGCAGGAGAAATGCTAACTAGGCAAAAAGCAGGGAAATGTAGCCAGCTGTGCAGTAAGGCTTCAGCAGACTCCTGGATGTCCTGAAATGCAAAGTTTTTTAACAATACATCATTTCAAACTTTCTCTTTTTTTAAGTCAAGAATTCATATTTTATATCTCTTTCAAATCAAATCACTGTGACAGGAAGCTTTAAAGTGTATGGAAAACAGAGAGAGGGAATTTATTCAGGGCAAGTAAAAAAAAAGTATGTTTTGTATTGTGCATTGATTTATACAAAAGTTAAATTCCCAGACAAATATGCAATGTTTAAAAAGCATAAGTCTTTAAGAGAGGCTGCTACTCTTGCAATTTCATAGCTGAGAAGGAGATTTAGAAGACCGTGGAGCCAATTTACTAAAACGTGACTTTTTCGGGTCAGGCTTTTTGTCTGCAAAAAAAAAAAATGGAAAAAGTTGAGGACAAAAAAAAAAACCAGCACATTTTCTGAGATTTATTATGGGACATAATTGCGACAATTCTGAATTCAAATATACTCCAGCTAAAACCTGTCAAAATCATGTAGAAGACAATAGCAGACGTTCCTTTGACAACTGGAAGATCTTTCTTTGCTTTGTAGTTTTTGAGGATTTTGGGTGTTTTTGATATTGGCTTTTGTGCGACAAGTAAAACAAGTCATTTTTTCCCATGACTTTTCTGCAACTTTTTACCATTTGTACTTTTTCAGTTTGAATCTTTTGATAAATGATTGACATTCATGGAAATAAGTTTATTTGTGTTTTTTTTAAAAATAAAAATGAGAAAAAAAGTTTTAGTAAATCCCCCCCATGACTTATCAAAGGTAGAAATGGTAACTCTGAACATAATGTGTATCTGATATAGCTTTTGAAATATTCATATGAAAAACTGTTGGACAATATCAGGGTCTGACTGATCCAGGCTCTCCTAGGCCCTGCCGGCCCATACCCTCTCCTTATTTGAAACACTACAGCTCTTCCTACCTACCTCTCTGGCCCCAATCGCTGCCATGTGAATCATTGGGTACGCATGGGGGGGGGCAGAGTGGGGTTGTGGCTGGGATGGGGGCCAGAGGGTGCTTTGCATCTGGGTGCCCGGGGGTAAAAAGTGTCAAAAAGGGGTGCAAACTGACATGGTTTTTGTAGTTTGCCCCCTGCTCTGTAATTATTGCCAACAGGCATAGATCTTTGCACTTTAGAATGAAGCTCTATGATCTGCACCTCTCCCAATGTTGCCTGTGTTTGGCTGTGCTGTATTTATAATGGGATGGCTATGGGTGCTACGTGGCCACACTCTTTCTTGTCGTTCAGAAGTGCAAGCTAAGGAGCATCAAGGGGCTCAAGGTGCTAGAGAGCCCTTTCCTTACCACCTGCATAACAGTAGTAGAGTTGTACTCCCCCTTAAGGTTTATTGGGGGCCACTCATAGATTAGGACGAACCTAGCACCTCTAATGTCTATGCATAGATCAGGTATTTAAATTATATATTATTTTTCCTATATTTTACATCTCCTCATTACATTGGAGGTGCCAATGCATTATGTTTATATATGTGCCCATAAGTTTTCCTAGCTAAAAGTGATTGTTTTAGGGGGAAACTCGGCCCGGATTTACAAATCTGGAACCCCGAGCCATCACAGCTCATGACGCCCCGGTCCCCCATTGTTGTCCCTTCCTATTCCTGTGCGTACGCACGTCCTGGAACGTCAGGTCGGCCGTACTAGCACTGGAGATTGCCGTGCGGGAGAGCTTGTAAATCTCCTGTTGTCTCCAGTGCTGGTAGCCAATTACAATTCGGTGGGCGAGTGCCATCCCTGAAATTCTGCCATCCTAGGCCCAGGCTTTTGTGGCCTTGCCACATATCCGTGCCTGGGGAAATTACATTAAAATAAGAAACACTGACTTGTATGTTGGGACCTACCCAGCATTTCCAGCTCCTATGAATAGATCAGGTAATATTTGATATAAATACATATTATTATTAATATTATTTTTCTACATTTTACATCCCCTAAACAAATTGGAGGTGCAAATGCATTCTGTATATATCCTATTGGTTAAAAGAAATTATGTTAAAATAAGAAACACTTGAAAAACAGAATCACCAGGTATAATTTCTTTATTTGTGCTTTGCTTCATTATTCTAATCTTGTCTTTTGCAGCTTCCCTTTACATCACTTTATACTTGCAGTCTACTGTGACATTCAGACTGTTGGAAACTAAGAAAATGTCAATAGAACGTATGTCATCTCTTGAACATGGAGCAGTGTGAGAGTTCTTCTGACCCCTTGATAATTAACTGAACATGTAAGTGTAGTTGGGGGTTATAAATACTGCTCTACCAAAACAGGATTAATATTACTCAATATAGCGGAGGTATTCTATACTTGACCATATATAATTAAAGGAACAGTAACATCAAGAAATGAAAGTGTTCTAAAGTATTAAAGATATAATGCAGTGTTCCCCAGCACTGGTACAACTGGTGTTTTTGCTTCAGAAATAGCAATGGGCTTCGCAGAATAATTAGCAAAAATTTGCAAAACGCATTGAAGTCAATGGGCGTCAAAATAATTTTTTGCCAGCGTATTTTCAAAGCAATTTTGCAAAAACATTTGCAGGTGGCGAACCACGGAAATTTGCAGTGAATCCATGTCTGTCTGGCAAATTTATTCGTACATCACTATTCAGAAACACTACTATTGTTTGCTGTGTAGCAATAGGGGCAGCCATTAAAAGGAGAAAAGGCTCAGGTTACACAGCAGATAAACTCTGCAGAACATAATGGTGTTATCTGTTATCCACTATTTAACCTGTACCATAAACACTTTTTTTTTTCAATTTCTGCCATAGCTACACAGCAGCTTGTTTATATGAACTACAATAGTGTTTGTGAAGCAAACAAATCAGTTTTACCAATGCAGGGCAACACTACATTATATTCTACTGCTTTAAACCACTTTCATTTTTTTGGTGTTACTGTTCCTTTAAGTCTTTTATTACATAGCTACAAATTATGAAGATACATATCCATTACAACTCCTCTATCATATGTCATTAAATGTAATTGATGGCAAAATAAAATTTTTTATCAACAACCAGACATCCTGGAATAGCTGCACAGTGACTACAACAGAATACACAACATTATTATAACTGAGATCAATATACAGCAGTAGCATATAAGGCATTTTGGGCTCAATGTGGTCTTCCAGAATATCAGGATTTATTTTGGGACTATGCACTTGGTGGTTCCAGTAGGAGGGGGAAAATTAACTGGTTTTGTCAATAAATTGTGTGTTTATTATTTTCCTGTCATGTTGAATGTTATAAGGAAGGGCACATGCAGGCGTGAATTGTTTAAAAGACCCAGCCAGCCCCACCATTATCTGTGTCAGTAATATAGGAGGCCTTGCTTATATAATTATATAAGAAAAGCCACCTGGTTGTCAAGTATAGAATCTAAATTAAAAGCCACCGTGGTCAGTTTGTGCAACTGTAATTTGTTTTTCATGATCATTTTTGGTTGCAGGATTCTGGGGCCAGTCTGTGTTTGGATTGTTTTATATGGCGGCAGTTTTAAAAGCTTTTTAGTGCAGTTCCTCTATGTAGACTGCATATTAACTGAAATTCATAGCATCATTATTTACACTAAGATCTCCTAATAGCAAGTTCTTTTGTCAAAAATATATATATGCTTTTAATGGGAAAATACTAACCTTGTTTTGCTCTTTCTTCCTAAACTCCTCTTACTTCACTTTGCAAACAGACAGACAGATAGATAAAAAAGATGATAGATAGATAGAGAGAGAGAGAGAGAGAGAGAGAGAGAGAGAGAGAGAGAGAGAGACAGAGAGAGACAGAGAGAGAGAGACAGAGAGAGAGATAGATAGAAAGAGAGAAAGAGAGAGAGAGACAGATAGATGATAGATAGATGATAGATAGATAGAGAGAAAGATAGATAGATAGATAGATAGATAGATAGATAGATAGATAGATAGATAGATAGATAGATAGATGATAGACAGACAGACACACTGACAGACAGACAGATAGAAAAAAATACAAAAAAAAATAAGAAGAATAATAATAGTCTGCATTAAAACGGTGCCCACTAAATATAGAGTCAAAAAAGTGTGAAGTATTATAAAGTATATTATGCATAATCCAGAAAGCTCCAGATTACGGGAAGGCCATTTACTCCATCCATCAAATAATTTAAGGGGCAGATTTATCAAGGGTCGAAGTGAATTTTTTGGGTACTTCAACCATCGATTAGGATACTACAAATTTGAATTTACTTTGAATTCGATTTGAAGTAAAATAGTTTGAATATTCGATAATCGAAGTACTGTCTCTTTAAAAAAAACTTCGACTTCAATAGTTCACCAAATTAAACCTGGCGAAGTTTATTTTCTTTATTTTCTTTTTTTGAGAAGTAATTGTACTTACATTAAAGAATACTAGCAATAATAGATCAGGTGGTTCACCTTTAAATAAACTTGTATTATAATGTAGACATTCATATTCTAAGACTCTTTGTGTTTCATTTTCATTTGGTATTTATGTGGTTAATGAAATATTTAGCTTTTTGTTAAACTACTCTCTAATGTGCAATGTCAGTGGCTATCTGGTTGCTAGGGTTCATTTACCTTAGCGACCAGGCAGTGGTTTAGAGACTGGAATATTGATAGCAGAGGGCCTGAACAGAAAGAGAAGTGATAAAATGTAATATAAATAAAATTGTAGCTTTAATGAGTAATAGATTCACTGGAAAGAGGAAGAGGAAGAAGACAAGTAATTTAAATAATATAAGGAATAAAAATAAGGATTAATTGAAAAGTTGTGAAGAATAGAGCATTCTATAACATTCCAAAAGTTAGGGGCAGATTTATCAAGGGTCGAATTTCGAAGTACAAAAAACTTCGAAATTCAACCATCGAATGAAAAAATTTAGAATTTGACATTTTTCAGCAAATTTGGCAATCCTGCGATCGAATAAAAATAATCGATTTTTATTCGATGTGTAAAGACTTAGAAAATGGTTGTAGAAGGTCCCCATAGGCTAACAAAGCACATTGGCAGGTTTAATTTGGTGAAGTATTGAAGTCGAAGTTTTTTTTAAAGAGACAGTACTTTGATTATCGAATGGTCGAATATTCGAACAATTTTTACTTCGAATCGAAGTTGAAGTAAATTCGAAGTCGTAGTATCCTATTCGATGGTCGAAGTATCCAAAAAATTACTTTGAATTTCGAATTTTTTTACTTCGAAAGTTCCCTTGAATTCACTTCGACCCTTAGTAAATCTGCCCCTAAATGTAAAGATTAAATTTATTGTTGTAAATGGGAACAAAGAGAAGATAAGAACAAACTAAATTAAGGAGAAGTAAAGACACAGAAGAAATGAGCAGTCCTAGAAGCTGAGATAAGAGCGATAACTATCTGTGAAAAATGAGTATCATTATACTAGGGGAAAGGTTTGTACTTTGTGATATCTCTATGAGTGATAGAGTACAGATATCCATAATCCCACTGGGCCGAGGCTGTAGGCCGAGTACCACTAGAGTATGGAACAGGCACCATCATTTTCAGTCTTTTTATTAATGACACTGAAGATGGTCCAGAATGCAATGTGCCAACAAACACAGGTGTGACACTATATCATATAATATTATATAGAATGGGACATTTGTTCATTTCAGTGGACACGGGGAGGGAGATTTTCCAGGTATATTGTATAAATGCTGAAAACATTCAAATAAATTAAATATAAGGTTTTACACTTCATTCAATTAAAGATATACATTTATAATAAGGGGGAGACTGACAAATAAAACTGGAAGGTGTTTTACATTTTACTGAAACAATAAAAGAATTTTGAGAACTGTACATCAGGGTATCACTTTAATTTATAATTGGATGAAAAACGCAAGGAGGAAACATCATAACCTGAAGTGCAATACACACAGTAATCATATGTGAATTAAAGCCTGGCTGTACAGGTATAGGATCCCTTATCTGGAAACCCGATATCCAGAAAGATGCGAATTACGGAATGGCTGTCTCCCATAGACTCCATTTTATCCAAATAATCCACATTTTTAAAAATGATTTCCTTTTTCTCTGTAATAATAAAACAGTAGCTTGTACTTGATCCCAACTAAGATATAATTAATCCTTATTGGAAGCAAAATCAGCCTATTGGGTTTATTTAATGTTTAAATTAATTTCTGGTAGACTTAAGGTATGAAGACCAAATTCCAGAAAGATCCTTTATCCGGAAAACCCCAGGTTTCTGGATAGCAGGTCCCATACCTGTACTTTAGAATTTGAATTACCTATGGTGCTAGAATTAGCACAAAAACCCTTAGTTAATCAAATAAAATTCTGAATGAATCATTTCTTATGAATGTATGCACATATAGGGGGTTATTTACTAAATTCAGAATCACAAAATTTTTTTTATTTTTTTATTATGAAATCGGATTTTAAATAAAATCACAAATTTTTTGGAACGTATTAAACCCCAAGGATGGAAAAGTCTGAATCTGAAAATCCGGCATCTGAGACCTGTCGAGGTTGCATATAAGTCAATGGGAGAAGTCCCAATAATTTTTTGATGTGCGCTGGGTTTTTTGGCAATACCCAGAAGTTTTCCGAGTTTTCGGGCAAAATTCAGAGTTTTCGAATAAGAAATCCAGAAAAAAACGTGAAAATCTGATTTTTTTTATAGTTTTTTAAAAGATTTTTTCAGATTTTTAACACAATTTTTGGGAAAGTATATTAATAAATAAGCACAAAAAAACCTGTGCGGATTTGGTCAGAGTTTTTTTCAGAAAATATTGAGATAAATTCGGCCTTTGATAAATAGCCCCCATAGTGTGTGTGTGTATATATATATATATATTTATATTTATTTATATAATAGCACTTTACATTGTTATGATACAGCAGTAGTCCAAACTGGAAATCATTGCAGTTGAATAATATAAATAAGCAAAATTAATAAAACAAATACAGGTTTGGGATCTGTTCTCCAGAATGCTTGGGACATGGGGTTTTCCGGATAATGGATCACTCTGTAATATGGATATCAATACTCTAAATTATGTAAACATTAAGGGGCAGATTTACTAAGGGTCGAATTTTGAGGGTAAAAAAACCCTTGAATTCGACCCTCGAAGTAAAATCCTTCGAATTCGAATATCGAATTTGAAGGTTTTTAGCGCAAAAGCTTCAATCGATCGAATAAAAATCGTTTGTTCGAACAATGAAATCGGTCGAATCGAACAATTTGACCGATTTTAATCGATCAAAGGATTTTTAGTCGACCAAAAAAAAAACTAAGAAAAGTGCTGGGGAAGGTCCCCATAGGCTAACATTGGACTTCGGTAGCTTTAATTTGGCGAAGTATGAAGTCGAAGTTTTTTTTAAAGAGACAGTACTTCGATTATCGAATGGTCAAACGATTTTTACTTCGAATCGTTCGAATCATTTGATTCGATCGAATTTGATTGCATTTGACCATTTCGATGGTCGAAGTACCCAAAAAAAATACTTTGAAATTTGAATATTTTTTGATTACTCGAGCTTAGTAAATCTGCACCTAAATAAACCCAATAGGCTGGTTTTGCCTCTAATAAAGATTAATTATATCTTAGTTGGGATCAAGTACAATGTACTTTTCTATTATTACAGAGAAAAGGGAAATCATTTTTAAAAACGTGGATTATTTGGATAAAATGAATTTGGGATGGGCACATTTTTTCGCCTTGTTCCACCGAAAAAATGACGCCCATAGATTTGTATGGCCTTGTGAGTCAAAATAAAAAAGAAGTGCGTCAAAAAAATTTTCGCCACGCAACAAAAATTATTTTGACACCCATAGACTTTGATGGGCGTTGGCGACATTTCGACGGTGGCAAATGCCCCACAGGATTTACAATCCAAGTGGGTGAGTTACTTGCAGGCACAAATAGTGGGAACTTGGCTGTTAAATGCTAAGGCTGAACCAGGTGCCATGATAGTTCTCCAAGAGATTGGATTTGCATTTTTTTTAAGAGGCTGAGGGTTCTGTGCATATGAAGAAGGACCATGTTGGGGGAAAAGGTTAATTCAATTTCAGTTTTTAGTGAGGTGGTGTCTATACAGTATCTGGATATTATCCACACACAAGTAATATCTAGAGCCAGATGGGGTCTCTATAGGGTCTAGCAGATTATTGGATTTATTTATGAACACGAGTACCTGCAAAGGGCCATTTTGGACTATTTTGCCACCATCATTTTTTTTACCCATAATGCAGTTCAATCGATTACAATTCTACCATAATTGCAGTTCGGGTTTTCTTTTAAGACAATTACAGCCAATGTGTTTTTTCAAATGGGACACAATTATGATCAGAAATGTCAAAATTAAGGGGGTTATTTATTAAAGGTCAAGTTATTTTTTTTCCCCAAAAAATTCACGTTTTTGTAGGGTAGTTTTCAGTCAAAACTCAAATTTTTTTGTAGGGCAGTTTTCAGTAAAAACTCAAATTTTTCTGGTGAAAAAAAAAATAGAATTTTTTGAGATTTATTATACCCTGAAGCTGGAAATAGATTAAAACTGAAAATGCTCCAGCTAAAACATATAGAAGTCAATGGCAGAGGTGGTTTTCGCTCAAAAACTCATGATACAAACATACTGACGTTCTCTGGAAACCTGCTCAGAATGGCAATGAGAAAGCCATCTCCCATGGAAAGGAAAGAATTATCTTTATCAATGTAATAATAAAACAGTACCTTGTACTTGATCCCAACTAAACTGCATGAATCCAAATTGGAAGCAAACCAATCCTATTGAGTTTATTTAATTTTTAAATTATTTTTTATAAGACTTATGGTATGGAGATCCAATTACGGAAAGACCCCTCATCCAAAAAAAAAAACCACAAGTCCAGGGCATTCTGGATAATTGATCCTATGACAATTTACAATAAGGGAAAACAATGCAGTTATAAATAATCTTATGCATGGGTCTATCTTTCCTTTTAAATAATATTTGGTAATTTTCGCCATCTATCAGCACCTTTATCAGATGTAAGTGTCTTAACAATTTAGCATCTGGATGGTTTAATTATTAATCCGGCCTTTTTTGTTTTTACCTACACCATTTTCACACATTGTCATAGTGATAATGGAAATCCATGTGACCTTTCATGCCCACAATACTAATTTTTAACTGGTATATTATGTTTTATACAGATCTTGTCATATACTTAATAAGATGTGAATTCTGTACATTTTGATTTATCTTAACTTAATACTAATTTTCCTTTGCAAAAATAATTGCCCAGTGCTAAAGTGGTAACAGATATATATATATATATATATATAAAAGAGGGACACTATAGGCAATAATTATGGAAGTATTTCACTCCTATTAGTGCATTTATATGAGAATTTAGGAATATTTATAGTTACTACAGAGATTCTTAATTTATGGATTAAAACCCAAAAACGAGACTCCTTGCTTTTCAGGGTAATCACCACGATAAATACAAAACTATGGATACCCCAAGAAAAAGTGCACTGAACAAATCATTTATAAAAGTAAAAACCGCATTTTATTAGGACATAGAGAGCCTCATGTGTTCCATGCCTAATAGGGCACATACTCATAAGTTGCCACATTAGCCATGAAACCAGTGTCGGACTGGCCCACTGGGATAACAGGAAAACTCCCGGTGGGCCAGGTGTTGGTGGGCCCACTTGTTTCTAAACAGTTGGCCTATTTCATGGTCATTCCCTATTTCTTTATGGGGAAAAATGCTTAATAATGGGAGAATATTGTAAGTGTATATAAATGACTAGGAGAATAAAGAGCTTGAGTGAGTAGAGGAGGAATAATAGTTTGGAAAGGTCCACTGTCTAAGGTTTTCTGGTGGACTCAAGGTTTTAGCTTTCTGGTGGCCGCTGGCATTCCAGTCCGACACTGCACAAAACGCATATCTTGAATGCAGTTTTTACTTTTATAATTATTTGTTTGGAACACTTTTTCTTGGGGTATCCATATTTATGGTATGAATTTGAAGTTTGCCTTTCACCTAAGGCTATCTATATTGGAACCTAAGTTTCTCCATTTTTACTAATCAACTACTAATTGTATTTCTAACAATTTTCTTTTGGAAGACCTGAACAGCTTTACAAGCTGGTGATTCCTTAGGTTACCATGATCCTTCTAAATACAGATACATTTTCTCCTACAATATAAACTATTATATAATAAATTAACTGATATATATATATAATATTAATTATAAATTAACTGGCTCTGAACCATTTTGGGGGGATTTTTTGATTGATTTTAAATTGGCTGTCTAATAAAATTTTAGGGAACACAGACCACCCACTGCATTTCATTTACTACCCCTTCCTTTCAATTATTGCTGGAGGGAGTATCTCACTGATCAATAGCAATTATTCCTGTGTAATATCTTTATCTGTCAAGTACACATGGAAAGTTATAAAACATTTTGCTCTCTTGTTGGGCCCCCTACCCTGATTTTATTGGGCCTCATATTTCAATTATTATGAGCCCACCAGGAGAACTCCCAATGCCCCATACATGTTACATAAGAAAAACAGCAGCACTACTGTTTTTAACAGAGAGGAAATAAACACAACAATATTTCAGGACAAACAAGTGTATACTGTATGTAAATGGAAAAAATAATTATAAAATTTTTCCAGAATTAAAGAAATTGCCTTGTTTTTGTAGAACTGCTGTAAGTGGGGGAAAGTTCCTGTGTACACCCATGCCTTAGGATTTCTCTTCACATCTGCTTAAGGTTTCTTTCATGAATAATGTTAAGATTACTTTTTAATACTACAGTGCTGTGCCTTGTTTGTTAATAGGGATGTAGCGAACCGCCGATAATGTGTTCGCGAACGCCGTTCGCGAACACCGGCAAAAATTGCGAACAGTTCGCGAACAGTTCGCGAACAGTTCGCGAACTTCGAACATCCGAAAATCGTTCGATTCGAACGATCGAAGGATTTTAATCGTTCGATCGAACGATTTTCGTTTGAATCGAACGAAAATCGTTCGGTTTTAGCGATCGAATGGTCGAATGGTCGAACGATTTTGACGCGAACGCCTATTGGCGAACGTCGCGCGACGTTCGCGAACTTGCGGCGGACGCGAACAGCCGATGTTCACGCGAACAAGTTCGCCGGCGAACAGTCCGCGACATCCCTATTTGTTAAAGGTAACCTGCTTTACAGTATATAGAACAGCCAAATGAAATAAAGACACAGTTACACCCATTCTCTATTTTCTAAGGTGGTAACATGCCAATAGTTAATGCTCATATTGTGATATAATCCTTTAAAAAATAAAATTTAGGTTAAGGCAATACCTTATAAACTCATGGCATTGTCAGCCCAAATGTATCATTCCATACCATGGCGAACTTTGCTTTAGTAATAGTCTGTACAGAGATAATGTTATAATGCATTTACAAAAACACAAATTTCTCCACAGTTTCTGCATGAATGAATCCAATTTTTTACTTGAACTTGCACATAGTTGTGCTGGGCGCCCCTTCATTCATTCCAAAAATTGTGTGCAAGTTTTCCTATTGCTAGAGCTATTGCCACCCCAGTGGCCTGTGTCAACCAGCGCAACAAACTTGCACCTAAAATATCAATGTTTAAAATGACTATGAAGATTTTCATTCATCCAGGTCATGGTATATCTAATATAAGTAATTCAAAAAACAACTGGACTTGCTGAGCAATTATTGAAGATGTTTCACTACTCATCCGAGCAGCTTCTTCAGTTAAACAGACTGGTGTGGAAAGTTCTTGGCATATGGAGGCAAATTTACTGAATGGCGAAGTGGCTAATGGTAGGGAAAATTCGCCAGCGTGACGTCATTTTGTTACTTTGTCGATTTACTAACGGGCGCTGTTGTAAATTCGCTAGCGAAGTGGACCTACTCTAGCGCTACTTCGCACCCTTACACCAGGCAAAGTTGCGATATGGCAAAGGGAATAGTGATGGGCGAATTTGTGGCGTTTTGCTTTGCTAAAAAATTTGTGAATTTCCCGCAAAATGGCGAAATTTCACCGGCGCAAATTCGCTGTCGAAATTTCGCGGCGGTTTTGCAAATTCGCGCCTGGCGAATAAATTCGCCCATCACTATAAGGGACGTAACTACGCTAATTCACTAACTTGCGGATTTTATTGAACGTTACCTCTTGCGCCAGACTTGCCTTCACCACCTCAGACCAGGCGAAGTGCAATAGAGTAGATAGGGCTTGCTTGAAAAAAAGTTTACATTTTTTTCTAAGTCCAAAAAAACGCTGGTGTCTTTTTCTTTTTGAAGGGTGATATGCTGATGGCTTGTGTAGTGTAATGTATTTGCTGCTACTTATACGTCCATTGTACTTTAATTTGGCACCGTATGCAAATTAGGCATCGCTAGCGTAACTTCGCTTTGCTTGACGAATTAACGGTAGCGCAACTTCGCTACCTTTCACCTCCCTGAGCACAATTTTGGATTTTAGTGAATTAGCAGCACCCTGGCGAAACTTCGCCTAGCAAAGTGCGCTGAAGCCAACGCTGGCGCAACTTCGAAGGTAAGTAAATTTGCCCCATGGAGTCCATGTTCCAAGAACTTCCCACACAAGTCGGTTGAACTGAATAAGCTGCTCGGATGAGTAGTGAAACGTCTTCAATAATTACTCAGCAAATCCAGTTGCTTTTTGAATTACTTATATTAGATATCAATGTGTAACCATTTTGATGCCCCCTGTACCCACTATGAAACTTGTAACGGCTTAATGAAGAAAAACTCAACTTACATTTTGCCACATTAGACACAATTTCATCAGGAACATCACAAATTAGATTGGGAAAAAATTCTGGGTAACATACACAATGATCACATGGTTTTTGCACACTGCAATTGTGGTTCATAAATTATGTTGTAAACTCAGCAATGGAATACCTATGGTACATGGTGGCCCTTCATTCTAAGGTAATAAAAGGATGTAAAAAGCAGGGAGCAATTGCATTTCCTTAAAAACTGTCAAACATCTGGTTGTTATATAACACGTTAAGGGGGTTATCAAAGTCTGAATTTATCTCAATATTTTTTGAAAAAAATCTAGCCAAATCTGCACAGGTTTTTTCTGCTTATTTATTAATATACTTTCCTGAAAATTTTGTTTGCAGGAAAAAAATCGAAAAAATACGAATTTTTCAGAATTTCCACCCAAAAACTTTTTTTGCCCAAAAACCCTGATAAAGTCGGATTATTGCACGAATCAAAAAATCTTTGGGACGTCTCCCATTGACTTATAATGCAACCTCAGCAGGTTTGAGATCCCGGATTTTCGGATTCCATCGTCGGGGTATAATAAATTCCGAAGTGATTCACTAAAAGATTTTATACTAAAAAACAAAATTTTTTCAGGTTTTGCCATTCGGAGTTTAGTAAATAAAGGTGAAAAAAATGTATGTGAATATGAGTGTGGTCTCTATTTTCTACATGGTAAAACTAATTTTAAGTATATCTAGTCTATACTTGAAATGAAAATCTTCATAGTCATAATTTTAAGTAGTGCTGTATGTAGAACGCTGGTATGTGGATTTACCTTTCACCTACATTATTTAATGCTTATCCAACTGCTTATCCAGTCTAATTCGCTGGTAAATCTCCCACTTTTCCTTTGGATACTAAGAGGCCATCTGTTTCATTTTTCTGCATGCCTTCTCATGGTATAATTAAGTCATTTGGTTTTCATTATCATCACTGCACTGAAAAGTCCAGTTTTCCCTCTTTGATCTCCCAGTAATTTATCAAGTAACTTACCGTCTCTATAATATCTCCTTGTGGCATCTCCTAACCACATGTAAGTGTACTGAGGCCTCACTGTCCTTTCCAAAGTATGGATTTTTTTCCCTAATGAAGCTGATCAACCTGTCAATTTGAATGTAAACATGCTCTGAGCCATTGTGATGTATGTTCACACTTGAAGCAATTACAAGTGCTATAGACAGTCTCTTGCTCCATTCAAGTGTTCATTATGAGAAGAGAATTGAGCAGTAAGTGTTCGGCAATTCTACTGGGCCTTCTTCAAACTTTTATAACGTCTCACTTGCTCTATCAGGCTCTTCAGTAAGGTTTCAGAATTCTGTTTTATAATATGGAGAATCTTATCAGAGCCTAAGGAAAATTCTTCTGAAGTCTCAAAAATTACTCATCAACTACTCCAAAATGCATTTACAAAAAATATAGTTTTCAGATCTTTATTTGCTTGTTATAAATAAGGCTTATGGTGTACTCTCAAGTGGGTTCATCCCCGACATCTAGGCAGTTATAGAATAGTTATTTATAGCAACAAAAGAGGTGTTGAAACATTTCTGATGAGTTACTCGCTAATGAAGTTATCTAGTAGCAAGTCTGCCAACTTGTGATGAAAATGAACAAGAACAATGAGCCTTTTCAGTTTGTTGTTTTGGTTGACCGGTGCCTGCTGTCACCCTCATATTGGCATCTGTTGAGCCCAGCATTAGATTAACATAGCCAAGTTATAGGTTTTAGTTTAATAGGTATAAAAGGTATTCATTTACAGTTGAGGCCCCAGTATTTTAATGATTCTTTTTGAAAGTTTTTTTTACATATTTAGGAAACAATAGGTTTTTTATCACCAACATACAGCCTCTATATCATGATGTGACAATTTTAGAAGCAACAAAAAAGACACCTAACATATATTTTTTTACTATCTATTAGAGTCTATGGGTAAATACTGCAAAATATTTTACTCATCCCTACCAATAATTTGTGCTGGAAGTATTTGGTGGACAAAAACCCCTGTGCACTAATAGCTTTGCTGTGATTCAAGCTATTTCCAGGGTCGGGGTATAATTAATCTCGACAAATTCGAGTTTTTCTAAAAAATTTAAATTTTGACCCAAAAAATTAACTTGAAAACTCAAATTTTTGTGGAAAACAAAACTAGATCCTTAATAAATAACTGTCATAATAAGCGCAACTATTTTTGACTGGAACTTTAAGATTTTACAATGTACAAGACACAATTAACATAACCTGAAACCTGCCAGTTCACATTAATTTAATAAACAGCTTCTATTTACCCATCTCCTGAAAAAAAGTAAAATGCAGAGGCCCTCATTTTAAAGCCATGTAATAAAATCCCTGTTTGAAAAAAATGTTTCATCACATCTTTTGCTTTGTTTTTAGCCTTCTGACTTTATGAGTAACACATAACTCAGTGTAATAGCAAAACATTTAATGTGCAGACTCCCACATTAGAAGGAATTTACATAGTTACATAATAATTTATGTGTTCACAGCTAAAAGTCATGATCTTCAAAATTATACTGTTGCCTTGTAAAATACACAAAGACATAAAGAATCTTTTCAAAGATTTAGATTAATGCACAGGCTACCGCTTAGAGGCCTAGTACGATCAGGGGGGCATCTTGCTTTTTAAGTTATTATTTCTATTTTCTTTTCATTTATTTTATTTGCGATGCTGGGTCTGTTTGGGTGCATTTGCTTGGAGAAAAAGGTATGCAAAGTCCTTGCATGAGCCCAGATGCGTACAGATCCAGTGACATAGCTAGTGTGTACCGAACTCAACCCATGGTAGAGAGCTGGGATGCATGTGTGCCTCGATCTGCACGCATCCAAACTTAGCCATAGCCTAGAAGGGGAACCTATGTGGATGTAGCCCCACATGTCATTAATCCACCACTGTGTTTAGGAATTGTTTTTTTTTTTCATAGTTGACTTCTGGAAATACATTTACAAGAATAAGGCATATCTTATGTGCTTTGTTCGCTTATTACAAATTTAAACAATTGTTTACTACTACCTTCTTAGTAAACAATGCTCCATTGCAGAAGGCCCAAGATCGATGAAAAGTGTCACGGTTGGCACCCTAAATTCAAAACCAATGCTAAGCACCCTGTTCTCAGCTCTTGCTTCCGCCTTTAACAGCAGCCTTTCACCTCGGGAGGAGCCCTCAGCTAAACGGATGCCTCCAGGTCTTACTAAGAGAGGTGCAAAGCGAGGGGTTCTGAACAAGCACAGGGGCACAATGGTAATGCAAAGTCTTTTGGGCAGAAGGTCGCGGTACAAGGCGTAGACAGAGAGAATAGTCAGATCAGGCTGGGTCGGGGCAGGCAGAGTACAAACGAAGTCAGGCAGGCAAGGGTCAAACCAGGAGATCAATCAGAGGGGTTATGGATACAGGAGAGTTGATTACCATACCAGGCAGGGTCAGGATTCCAGAAGTCAGGATAGACAAAAACAGGCAGGGGTCACAACAGATAATCAGAATCAAACAGCACAGAAGCACCAGGAACAAGATCCTATAATGGGCAAGGATTAACACACAGGGATGCCCTTAAATCCTGCTTGAATTTCGTGCCAATGCTCGCTGGCGTCGACACGCCTGCACCTTTAAATCACACAGAAACGCGCTATGCGTGCCCTAAGGAACCGGCGCCTGAGGGGAGAAAGACCGGCCTGACGGGCGTCCATGCCGAGAGTGCGGCGGGCGTCGCCGCCTGCCCACTAGACCACCAGGGTGAGTAACTCTCCCATCTCACTTGTCTAATTGTTGAAAACACGCACATAAGGAAAGATGAGCATGATTGCCCCCCCCCCGAAAATTCAAACTGCATTCACCATGCATTGTTCATTGGTCTTATGTGGATAAGTAACAGGGTGGGTGGAGTAAATGCACACATTACTGCATTTACCATTTTTGAATGGCTCATGTTTTTTCAATTATTTCATTGAGAGTAACACATTTTATTTCGAAATGTAGTAATTTACATTATGAAAATATTTTTTTTAAATAATTAGCCTAACCTTTATTGTAACCTTTTCCACGTCTGCATTTTTTGACGGTTCAGCTTGGGATATATTTTTCTCAATAAACTATTTAGAATTGTGAAGTTTCAAATAAAACCCACAAGCTGGAGCACTGCTAGTAAAAAAGCTGCATTGACATTTATGAAACCAGCAGCATCATGTGAAGGGGATGCATTGGTCATTTGGCAACATGATAACAAGTGACCTTTTAGGTATCTGCATAACATGTCAGTACATTTTCAAATCTGTTTCTTGTAAACATATTTCCCCATAGAGTGAATCTAATAACATTTTACTTCACAAAGGTGAAAAGGTTTAATTCCATTATGTAAGTTTAAACCAAGGGCACACTGAGGGCAAATTAACAGGCATTTTTGAAAGGCACATAGCATTTTAGTATATCCCTGTTGACTGAACAAATCCAAACTAGACTTATTTATAAAATCTTGTTTATAGTCAGTTTAAAGCAAGTGGAGATTGGGGTAAATTATTTAGTGTAAGTTTTCTTTCAGATAAAATTTACATTGTTTCACTCACTTATATGTTTATATTTACATAAGCATGTAATGAAGGAAAATATTGATATTCCTTGGGACAATAATCAGTTCTCTTCTTTCTATGTCAAATCTGACATATATATCTTGATATGGTCATTCTTTGTTTCATAAAAAAATGACTAAAAAGCTAGTTAGTCCATTTCATACCCTCTGGCCATGAGCAAAAATTCTAAATAAATGATCACACCATAAAATTATATGCATGAAGTCTAACATTCACTACTTATCCCCTAGCTTGAGTAAGACCTCTTTTCAGACTACTTACCCACTTTTTATTTTGAATTCACCTTTAAGTCAAGTTGCAGAGATTTTGGTGAAATATATTAGTACAACATATTAAGTGGCAAATAATGCATCAAAAACAATACAGATTAATATTGAGGGGGGTCTGTATGTGACAGCTACTAGCTGCAGGGACAGTGGTACATCTGATACTTGAATAATGAGTTTTTGACAGCCTTGAAGAAAGTGTAAGAGAATACATGACATACTTTGCAGGATTTTACTGAACACTCCTGATAGACTTACGAAACTGTTCGTAACTGAAAAGAAAGACGATAGGAAAGGTGGGACTACTTGTAAGTTGATAAGACAGAGTAGAGCCTTAGAGGCTCATTTAATAAAGGTCAAATTTTAGTGGTATTAGAGCTTTTTGAAACCGTAATTAAACTCTATTTCTCTAAACATAAAAAAGATCCAAACATAAAGTACGAAAGGGAAAAAGTGCTGAACGAGCTAAAAAGGCATGCATATCTCTAAAAACCTCTAAAAATTGAGACAAAAAAATTTGAAAAGTGTGAGTGGTTACAAGAAAAAGGTCCAATAGGATCAGTGCAGCTCCCATTAACTTCTATGGGATTTTGACTGCTTTTTACTTGGAGAAGTTATGCATTAGAGTTTTTCATGGGGTTTACACTTAATAAATCTTGAATTTTTAAAATATTAGAGATATAAAAAAAACACATTTTTGGAGAAAAAAATACGATATGTGATAAAAAAAAAAAAGGAAATCCAAATGTTAGCAAATAGGCGCCTTAGGGAGCATGGAACCCATTTCCAGATATAATATTCTGTAGACAAGGGATAACTTGGGATTTCTTTTAAAATAATAAAGTGATAAATACACAAAGATTGCCAAGGTGCATATTTATAATGTAATTGTGAATTTAGGGGGCACATTCATTACGTTCGAATGAAGGAAAAGAAGAAAAAATACTTAGAATTTCGAAGTGGTTTTTTGGCTACTTCGACCATCGAATGGGCTACTTCGACCTTCGACTCGAAGGATTCGAACTAAAAATCGTTCGACCATTCGATAGTCGAAGTACTGTCTCTTTAAGAAAAAACTTCGACCCCCTAGTTCGCCACCTAAAAGCTACCAAAGTCAATGTTAGCCTATGGGCAAGGTCCCCCATAGGCTTGGCTATCTTTTTTTGGTCGAAGGATAATCCTTCGATCGATGGATTAAAATCCTTCAAATTGTTCGATTTGAAGGATTTAATTGTTCGATCGAACAATTATTCATTCGATCGTTCGATCGAACTATTTGCGCAAAATCCTTCAACTTCGATATTCGAAGTCGAAGGATTTTAATTCCCCAGTCGAATATCGAGGGTTAATTTACCCTCGATATTCGACCCTTTATACATTTGCCCCTAAGTGTACAATGAACGGATTTACAATCTCAAAGGAGAGATGGCTGGTAAGGTGAATGTTGCAGTCACTATACAATGTTGGAAATAGTAAATGTAGATAAGGTGTGCTTCAAAAGCGGATTAGGCTCTTTGCAGCCCCGGGTGCATGCCGTACCCCCTGCCAGGGCAAAGTATACATATAGTAAATAAAGCAGCAGCACTCCGGTATTTTTGAAAAATTTGTAAACCTTTACTTAAATGCCATAGGCAACGTTTCGGGCTACGCAGGCCCTTTGTCAAGCTTGACAAAGGGCCTGCGTAGCCCGAAACGTTGCCTATGGCATTTAAGTAAAGGTTTACAAATTTTTCAAAAATACCGGAGTGCTGCTGCTTTATTTACTACAATGTTGGAAATAGTTATCAGTGTGCACTAGCTGAGACATATTGTCAACTGAGAAGGGTTTCAAAAATAATTGGAATAATTGGAAGAAGTTAATCTGCCTGTATGTTTTTGGAGTATAAAACTTGTTATATTGTCCATTTTAGAATCAAATTCAGGATCTTAACACCAATGGCATGTGTATTTTTTGTCTATTGTGAGTTGGTTTGTATTCTTGAAGTGTTGCTAAACATCTTAACTGAATTTGTAAAATATGTAAGGAATACAAGGGCTACATAAAAACAATCATTAAGTATGAAGCGTGTAAGCTTGTTTATAGAAGTCAAGAATGGGTAGAAGGCTGCAATATTATTAGCTATGTATAACTTTTTAGTTTTTGATAGTGGCACGACTATGAGAGAATGGAGGTAAAAACATAATAAGGGCAGAAGGAAGGCAGAAGAAAATGTAAATTTGGGTAGGAGTTAAATTTTACCTCTTTATCAATGGGGAAAAGCTACGCATCTTGCAAGCTCATCAACCTAAGTTACATTTGATAGTTGGGGTCCTGAGCAGGAATGCATGGGGGTTCTAATAGCAAATAGTAGTTTCCATCCTCACTTTGCAAGCAATAACATGAGGAGGAGGAATGGAGGGTGAGGGAGATGTAAATGGCATGTTCAATATTACTCACGTACCCCTTTTTCCCTGGTTAAGGTATAAGGGATAGAGGTCAACATAGACAACTGCACAAAACCTTTACTTCTACCCCTTCACATAAAAGAGCCTGTAATTCATAAAGCTAATGCTTCAATTGTGCCCTCTTCAGTAGCACTGCCACACTTAGGGCCAGATTCAATTCAAAAAAGAAAAAGTTATCTCATGGACGAAATTCAATTCAATGAGAAAAAAAAAATTCTCCGAATTCAGTTCCAGATTTTTCCCATCGATGTTTCATGTAATAATCAATGTAACGAGTTTTTTTTTAAATTAAATTGCTTGGTTTGAACTTCTCAAATGTAATGCCGTCCATGGGTTTTCAGGTGAAAAAAACATTTTTCTCACTAAATTGAATCTGGGCCAAAATCTCTGAACATTAAAGTGTAACAAATTTTAGGAGAAAACCTGTTATTAGGTGTTTTGTAAAAGTCATTTTTCAACATTTTCTTAATACTCTAAATAAAAGTATTTTGAGTTTTATATATTTTGAAACCCCTTGGTGTGCTTACAATGACAAATGTATACAGCAAACCATCATTGGACAGAATTATATAAAACGAAAACTGCTTTGGTTGTCAAAGCTCTGCAAAGCCCTTATCACTGCTATACTGTACATCTACTGTTGTATTTTTTCTCATGTAGCCTTGTGCTTTATTGAGTTTTTCAGGTTTTACAGTCCCAGGACACAGTTAAAGGGATACTGTCATGGGAAAAAAAAATTTTTCAAAATGAATCAGTTAATAGTGCTGCTCCAGCAGAATTATGCACTGAAATCCATTTCTCAAAAGAGCAAACGGATTTTTTTATATTCAATTTTGAAATCTGACATGGGGCTAGACATATTGTCAATTTCCCAGCTGCCCCAAGTCATGTGACTTGTGCTCTGATAAACTTCAATCACTCTTTACTGCAAGTTAGAGTGATATCACCCCCTCCCTTCCCCCCCCCCAGCAGCCAAACAAAAGAACAATGGGAAGGTAACCAGAAAGCAGCTCCCTAACACAAGATAACAGCTGCCTGGTAGACCTAAGAACAACACTCAATAGTAAAAACCCATGTCTCACTGAGACACATTCAGTTACATTGAGAAGGAAAAACAGCAGCCTGCCAGAAAGCATTTCTCTCCTAAAGTGCAGGCACAAGTCACATGACCAGGGGCAGCTGGGAAATTGACAAAATGTTAGCCCCATGTCAGATTTCAAAATTGAATATAAAAAAATCTGTTTGCTCTTTTGAGAAATGGATTTCAGTGCAGAATTCTGCTGGAGTAGCACTATTAACTGATTCACTTTGAAAAAAACATGTTTTCCCATGACAGTATCCCTTTAATAACCAGTATAGCCTATGTAGCAATGCAATGCTGACCTGAAGAATAGATTCAGAGAACCATGGATTCTAAAAATAGGTTTCCAGAAACAGGTTTATTGAAGGAATAAAGTATACCTTTGTAGTGTTAATACTTAAATCACAAATATTGATGTTTTGGCGCCTAAGAACCAAGTAGGGGCATCAAGAGTCTAATTATTTACAGTAGATGTTCATCAGTTTCTGGACCAAAAAGAACAAGCGATCTTAAATGGGTCCCTTAGTACTCCATTCAGCATAGACACCCAGCCCAGGATATACATTCTTACAGGCTTCTTGTTGACTAATTATACTATAACCAGTTGTGGCACATTCCATACAACTTGCAGATCAAGAGAGTCGTATAGGACCTGGGAATGGCACAATACCCAAAAGAACTTTTCTATGTTCATGCAGGTAGAGGCAAGTTGCCAATGCCCAGTCTTGACCAAAAGAGACAGTAAGCTTAATGAAGGGGTAGATTGGGACAAAACAATTATTTATCACTAATAATTTACTTAATGCACATGACTTGTGAATTGTATGGGAGTATGCTCTTTATCATGTTTGTGATTGTTGAGTACCACTGTATAATTAAAGAAATGACCATCATGTCATAAAACTATGTGATTTTCAGCCTGCTCTATACAAGTGCAAAACACATTGGGGCAGATTTATCAAGGGTCGAAGTGAATTCGAGGGAATTTTCAAAATAAAAAAATTCGAAGTTCGAAGTAATTTTTTGGATACTTTGACCATTGAATGGGATACTACGACTTCAAATTTACTTCGAATTAGATTTGAAGTAAAACAGTTCGAATATTCGACCATTCGATAATCAAAGTACTGTCTCTTCGATTCGAAAAACTTCAATTACTTCGCCAAATTAAACCTGCTGAAGTGCTGTGTTAGCCTATGGGGGCCTTCTACAGCATTTTTCTAAGTTTTTTGAAGTTGAAGTAAAATGGTTCGACTGTACGATAAACTCGGTTGAATCGTTCCATTCGAAAGATTTAAACGTTCGATCTAACAATTTTACTTGGACCGCAGAATACCCAAATTCAATGGAAAAAGTTTGAATTCAATATTAAAATTCAAATTATTTCAATTCGATGGTCGAATTCCGAAGTATTTTTACTTCGAAATTCGACCCTTGATAAATCTGACCCTAAATGTAATTCCAGATTTAAGTGATGTTGCCTCCCCAGCAATATGACTTAAATCTGCATCTTAGACTGGTATTATTACCTATAGATGTACAATGTCATTAAACCATAAAAGAAGATTGCATACAGTATGATAAGTAGTAGATGAACACAAAATTAAAATACATCAAATGCTCCTAGGGAAAAGCCATAGCCCCTTTATAAATCATAATTTTTGTCTGTCTCTGTGGATTCTTTTATTCCCCTTCATTTCACCTTTTAACCTGCTAGGAGAAATGCCAAGATTCTAGATGAGATTATTTAAGTAGAAATAACATCCAATTATGTATTATCGCAGGAGGCATCGCTAAACTAGAACTGTATAAAACTCTTGCCATTATCACTGAAAAATAAAAAATGTTCTGATTATAAAGCCTGGTTTTATATTAAACAACGATCAGTTTTCTAAGTGAAAGATAAATGCACCGTATAAATCAAGTATGTTTTCCATTTACATCTAATGAGGCCTTTTCTTATTAAAGTGGAGTAACTAATAGAATGGTTGCTTCAGATAGAGAACAGTTGACTGGGAGGTCAGGGTGGCTTCAGAGGGAAAGCTAAAAAAAAATAGACTGATGTTTTGGTGGGAATAAAGGAGCTGCAAGTCAAATGTGTAAGAGCAAATAATGTCAGACAACACCAAGAAACAAGACGGCACCAAATAAGATACTGCTGCTCTATACAAATAATAAAACATATTTGACCATATCTTCAAAGTACTACCTTAAAATATGTTGTTTAAATACTGATATTGATTAAAAGGAATGGGTCACACTTAAAAAAGGCAAATTATCTTTTCTACTATTACAGGTATGGGATCTGTTATCCAGACAGCTCCAAATTACAGGAAAATCATCTCCCATAGACACCATTTTAATCCAATAATTCCAAATTTTAAAAAATTATTTCCTTTATAATTGTAATAATAAAACAGCAGCTTGTACTTGATCCAAACTAAGATACAATTGATCCTTATTGAACTCAAAACCAGCCTACTGGGTTTATTTAATGTTTACATGATTTTCTAGTAGACTTAAGCTATGAAGATCCAAATTTAGGGATGTAGCGAACTGCCGATTTGGTGTTCGCGAACGCCGTTCGCGAACACCGGCAAAAAATGCGAACGTTCGCGAACAGTTCGCTAACTTCGAACACCGCTAAAATCGTTCGATTCGAACGATCGAAGGATTCTAATCGTTCGATCGAAGGATTTTCATTCGAATCGAACGATCGAAGCCATTCGATCGAATGCTTTTCATTGGATCGAATGCTTACAATCGTTCGAACGAATGGAAATCGTTCGATTTTTAGCGGTCGAAGGAATTCGAATGGTCGAATGGTCGAACGATCGAACGCGAACTCAAACTGCGAACGTTCCCAAACGTTCGCGAACATTCGGCGGACGCGAACGGTCGAAGTTCGCGCGAACTAGTTCGCGGGCGAACAGTTCGCTACATCCCTATCCAAATTACAGAAAGATCGGTTATCCGGAAAACTATATGTCCAGATATAGCATTCTGGATAACAGGTCCCATACCTGTACAAGGATAATGATGAGTCTATAAACTACGACAACTTTGCTTATGTGATTGGATGATGTTTTACTTATACAGTAATTAGCTGCTTTTTCACTAGCATGGAGCAGTCAGTCACATTCAAATGTAGAAAAGGTTGGAGAGCAAAATAAGCATACAAAAAGTGGGGATGTCAAATATGTGCTGTGATTTGCTATTGGTAGCACCTACAGTATGTGGACTGGAAGCCTACAGGAGGCTGTGATTGTCAGTACACTTTGTTTTTATGCAATTAAAGCTTGCCCTCAAGTCAGGAATTCAAAAATAAGCAACTGCTTTAAAGGGGAAGGAAACCTAGTTGGCGCAAAACCCCTCCCCCCTCCCGTGTGTTGCCCACCCTCCCTCCTCCCCCCTGGCCTACCTGTCCCACTGGGCAAGTGCCCCTGACTTGTTACTTACCCTTCAGCGCAGGTCCAGTCCAGGGAGTTCACAGACGACATCTTCTTCCACGCGATCTTCCCACTGGTGGCCAATAAAAGGGCAGCCAAGTTTGGGAGTTTTACTTTGAAAGCAGCAAGTAAGTTGCAGGTAAATCTTAGTCCCTTTGTAAAATGTATAATGAAGTAATAGAATTCTTAATGAATCAGATGAAAATGGAGCATAGGACTGGCCAGATATGGGATGACTTTGACGTAGTTGGCCAGCTTAAATATATTGCAATATATGGACAAACAATTCCTGTTTTGTTTAAAGGGTAAGGCATTTTTAGTAGCAGTATGCACAAAATGTCTCTGTCTTAAATATATTGATAATGGGTTGAGTGCAGAGGACCTCTTGTATCAGAACCTGGGACCTCATATTTTGCAGCCTGTTGTCTTACCTCTTCACTATTCAAGCAGATTAGAGGTATAGGCTTACCCTATTCTGAGGTTCCTATGGTTAGCCCTGGCGCTGTTATTATACTCAACTGCTCTGAATTAACTGGCAGGTGCAGCCTATCCCTAATTAGCTCCCAGCAGAGCCTTTATTTAAACCCTAAACTGATTTTTCCATGCCATTTCATAGGTCTCCATACCAACTGGACATCTGGTCTACGTTCCTTGATTCGTACGATCGGATCTTTGCGTCTGTGACCAGCTTTATTGTAGAAAAGTAGCTCAATCAATATTTCTCTGAACACACCATTGTATTTTATGTTACAAGATGCAACAGATAGAATATGAAAGGAAAGGTGTGCAAAATCAAAAATCATAGTAATGGCATGTCTATCAGAAAGTAGAGGCCCAAAATACAGGTAGAACTTGGGGACCAGTCCTGCAGTTGTTTCATGCAAACTGTTGACAACAACAGTATATGGACAGACCATGTCAACTACTTATAATGTTTCTTGATCTGCTAAGTTTTGAAACTGATTTAGTTGAATTTATCAGGTACCATATCAGTAGAATTTATGTCAGACAAGTACCAGTATCTGCACACAGTATATATCCAAAACAGGAACAGACTGACTTTTGGAAGTCTTACTGAAAGATGGGTGGATAAATTCGCCAGGCATAAATTGAAAACGAATTTTCGTGTTTCGACACAATGAAAATTCACCGGCAAAAAATCTGGCAGAATAGTGGCAACCTTAAAAATTGTCACACATCAAAATTATTCAGATGCCCATTGACTTTAATGCATTTGGACAAAATAGGCACCCATAGGTGTCGAAATTGATGCATGTCAAAATAATTTTGACACCCATTGACTTCAATGTGTTTCGAAAAGTTTTCGCTATTTTGCAGGAAATTCAAGACTTTTTTTGCTAAGTAAAACGGCACAAATTTGCCCAAGATTGTAATATAATGTCAGAAACAAAGTGTGTAATATATTGTAACCCTAATGGAGCAAGTACTGGTCTGAGGCCAGGACAAAGAGGTGTGTGGAAAATGTACACATTTACAATTGTTAGATGTATCGGCATCAAGGATGTCCAGGCGGTGGTTCTACAAGTGTTGCTAAACCCCCAAAACCATAGAGGCATTTGTGGTGCTTGCAACTGTTTTGGAGAAAAAGCTGAAGGTTCACAGGTTGGAGACACTTCATTACACCTGTAACCCCATCTAGGCTAGGCTAGACCTTGTCCTGCTTCTAAACAGGCAAAGCACAGGTTACATTTGGCTTCTGTCCACAGGATGGGCCTTTGCTACGTAAAAAGGGTAAAGGGAAGATGTTGTGCAACTACACCTCACTTTTGCTGTGCGACTTAATACAAGATTTGGACCCCAGAATGTTCTTGAACAAAACAAAAAAGTTTTATTCTCATAAAGTGTAAATCAGGGTTTTCATACTACACAATCCTTTGCAGTATACACTTACATGTCAGGTAACAATTCAGAGGCAGCACCTTTGTGGAGATAGTGTACCAAACTGATACACCACCAGGATGAGGATCTCTTTACCATAACCTGGATACCCACACATTAGATCATGCAAATATAATGTGGGCCTCTACACACTATTCCCCAATTTTGTAATGTCCTGGTAGGACTAAAACCAACCATAAAGGGCATGTAAAGGCAAAAAATAAAATCCCAGTTTTACTTTCTTTAATGAAAAAGAAACCTATCTCCAATATACTTTAATTAAAAAATGTGTACCTTTTTATAAGAAACCTGCCTGTATGCAGTGAAATTCTCCCTTCATTTACTGCTGTGGATATGAATAGTCAGATGGTCCCTAACTGCTGAGCAGGGAGACAATCATACTTATGAACAGCAGGGGGAGCCCCCGCCTTACTTCCCAGCCATGCAAAACTCAAGCAGCTTTGTTTATGATGATCCCTAAGCAGCCCAGACCACACTGAGCATGTGCACAGTCTTAGTCTTGCAAAGATGTTTAAAAAATTACAAGATGGTGACCCCCTGTGGCCAACTTTGAAAGCATAAATTATTTGTTTGATTTGGCTTGTGGTGCAGTAAGTTCATGTTTATGTTTAGTATACAAAATACAGCATTTCTAGCCTTATTCTATTTTAGACTTTACATGCCCTTTAATCAAGAAAATAAAAGCACAAGCACTCACACACGTCTTCTGTTTCCTGTTACACAAACTTCCTGCTCTTACATCTTCTGACAGATATGCAAAAAACCCAAAACCATTTTTCTACAATGCATCCCCTACTCTTTTTACTTTAATATTAGTCTTTGCCCCTTTTAAATGTAACAGCTATAGTCTTGGTGCAAAGAGCAAATGGGAGTTTTGTAAAGCATAATGATTTCCTATGGCCTTTGGGAGTGATTTCGCTCTCTTAACTCAAAATGGTCTATATTACAAACAGCTTGTTAAATGTGTGACAGATCTACACAACCAATGTTTCTTTACTTCTCCAGACCTGCCCATTTTCTAATAAACTCCATCCACATATACAAACAGTCTGTTCTAATGTTTCTTAAGTTCCTATTGCACTGGTTTGGGTTTCATCTTACTTTTTTGTGAAGTATTTTCTGCAGAGCAAATAAGTGGATGCACATGCATTCTGATTCCAGACATCATTCCATACCAGATGTGGTGCTTTTATTTTTAGTACTGCAGGGGTGTCTGCTGACCCCTCATCACCTCACGCCTAATGAAAGATTGACTGTGCACTTTTTTTTATATTGTAAAACCTACATTAGAGTTTAGAGGTTTTAAGAATCAATTTGTGATTAATTTAGGAAAGCTTGCATAAGATATATTAAATAAAGAGACCTAACATTTCCACTACACAGAGGGAAAGCAATAAGTCTATATATCATATTTAAATCCATTTTCTTATGAAAAATTTTTGTATTCGAAAACCCGTTCTTGATCTGCTATTAATCACATGCCCTGTTCACTTTATATGCAAGAAGCTCTGAGCCAAACTGTCACTCCCTTTGTTCTGGAATAGGGATTTGTGTATGCATCCAAAAAAAGAATAAATTAGCTATGTGCCACATCCTTTCACTGCTTAAGGGTGCTGTAGCTAAGATTAAGAACACATTTAAATTAGCTTAAAAGGAAGCAATCAAATGAACATAAAACATATAGTGGGAGTCAAGCCACTAGCTCCTTTGTATGTTTAGACAGCACTTTAATAATTATTATTTTAAAAAGAATTTGCAGGTGGAGAAAATATGTGCTAGATTGTAGCTGTTATTTTTTATCTTCTTATCTTATGTTGGCCTTATTTATCAAATCAGAATTTTTCTGATTATTTTAATCCAAAAAGTCCAGCCAAACTAGAATTCACGATTGGACCTTATTTATTATTATTAAAAAAAAAAAAATCATGATTTAATTGAATCTGGGACAAACGTTGCACTCCATTTTTTTCAGGCTTTTTTCCGACAAGCCAGAATTTTTCAGATTTTTGCCTAAAAAGTCTAAAATAGTCTGCTTTTCTGGCTAATTCCAACGCAGACCACAAACTTCCAGATAGATAGATGGGGACCTCTCCCATTGACTTGTATACAACCTCGGAAGATCTGATATGCTGGATTTTTGGAATCTGACTTTTTCCATCCTCAGAGTTTAATAAATTAAAAAAAAAGATTTTTGGCATTTGGACTATAATAAATAACTCCCAAAGTATTAGGGACAGCACGATATAGAATTTGCAAAATAAACATGAATACTAGGTCATGATTCACAGCAGTGAATGAAGACAAAATAATGTTGATTTGAAGAAATGAAAAGAAACTCTTTGAATTAAATACAGGTATTGGATCTGTTATCCAGGAATCCATTATCAAGGAAGCTCCTAATTACAGGAACGCCATTTCCCATAGACTCTACTTCAATCAAATAATTAAAAAAATGTAAAATGATTTCCTTGTTCTCTGTAATGACTTAAAAGTGTTATGATCTAAAATTATAGAAAGACCCCTTTTGGAAAACCCCAGGTCCCAAGCATTACAGATAACAGGTCCTATACTTGTATGAGCAAAGTGATTTGGCAAAATGTTTCAATTCGTTAAATTTGAGTTTTGAAACTTTGTTTTGCAGTTATGAAACCAAATGATTGTTGCAGACCAGTCAAATGGGTAAAGTAAAAAAAAAACATAAACTTCTGATGGACAAACCAAAATGATTTCCTTAACACTGTTTGTAAATATTCATCTGGTATGTGGTGTTTCAATTATTATGATTTCAACTGAAGATCCATGGTCTGGTTGCTCTAAAATTGACAAAATAGCACATAATAATACAAATCATTAAGGTACACGAGTCCAAAGATGCTCCTGCATTTCCACATTGTTGCAACTGGTTCCATTATGCCTATACTGATGAATAGTGATCAAGTGCACCAAATGATGCAGAGGAACCCTGGGGATACTGCCATCCTGGACCTGGTAGTAGCTCCAGGGCTATGTCAATAGGCACCAGACTTGGTCCCATTGAATTAGATACAAATACCATTTTGAACATGCATTTGTTTTGGTGCATCTCAAAAATATGGAGATACACTGTTAATTACTCCCATGGTACTCCAAGGCACGGATAGATATCTTTGTAAAACGTCATCATGACAACATGAGTATATTGTATACCACATTGACCCACTACATGGAAACAGCTGAAGAGCACTCATTACTTAATGTGTGTTGTATTATACCCATATCTTTTCATCTATGAATCTTTTTTATCTAAGAATGTCATAGTGTCAATATATCAATACATTCAAATTACATGACGAGAAATAAAGAACAACTGCTCCCTGGAACTTATGGTTTAGAATATGGAACTCATCAGATTATATAGTGAAGCTCACGTGGCACCAGTGGTTTGTAGTGTAATATTAAACAAAAAATGTTACAAACCATTTAGAATATTTGGATGAACAACACAAATGTTTGGCTTAAAACTGTTAAGTCTTGATTTGTGTTATTATACGATAGATAGTGACCTGAGTGTGTGTGTGTGGGGGGGGGGGTACCTGGTCAGAATTGTTGACGGAAACAGGATGCAATAAGATGGTCAAATAAAGGTGGAACCAACAGAAATGCACTAAAGGGCAATAGTTGTCAAATATATGCACACAAAAAATGCAGCAACCATAGTTTTTGTTGCCATTATTCCAGTTGTTGTAGACTGATGGCAGTTTACTTTCATGACAACTATTGGTCAATTATTGTAATATATTAGTGTATTTCCTTATTTATGTTTTTAGCCTTTCGCAATGTAATAAATAGTGAATAATGATTTTTTTCACCAGGCATGGATCAGTGGTGACATTTGCCACCAGCAAATATTTGTGCTAAACTGTGGAAAAATTTAAAATGTTCACAACAGAAAAAAAAACAGTAAAAAATGTCCATTGACTTCAATGCATTTTGTTTGAGCCAGGGTTAGGCTCATCACTAGTATTAGGGGCCCATTTACTTAGCTCGAGTGAAGGAATAGAAGAAAAAAAACTTTGATTTTGAATGGTCGAATTTGGCTACTTTGACCATCGAATAGGCTACCTCGACCTTCGACTACGACTTTGAGTCGAATGATTCGAGCTAAAAATCGTTCGACTATTTGACCATTCGATAGTCGAAGTACTGTCTCTTTAAAAATAATTCAACCCCCTACTTCGGCAAGTAAAACCTACCGAGGCCAATGTTAGCCTATGGGGAAGGTCCCCATAGGCTTGCTAACAATTTTCTGATCAAAGGAAAATCCTTCGATCGATGGATTAAAATCCTTCGAATCGTTCGATTCGAAGGATTTAATCGTTTGATCGAATGATTTTTCCTTTGATCGTAGGAAATGCGCTAAATCCTTCGACTTCGATATTCGAAGTCGAAGGATTTACAATTTGGCAGTCGAATATCGAGGGTTAATTAACCCTCGATATTCGACCCTATGTAAATTTGCCCCTAAATGTTCATTATATTTTTTTTACATTGCAAGATTTGACTGAAACCCAGATTCCTTTGTGAAAGATTCTGGTGAATACTGAACATAAATCCAAATTGAATATGCATATGCAAATTATGGTCAGGAAGGGAAAAAGAGAAAAAAAATTCCTTCCTTGTTTTGTGACAAAAAGTCATGTGATTTTAAGGATTCTGATTCGGTTCAGCAAAGGTACAAGGATTCGTCTGAATCTGAATCTGGCTGAAAAGGGCAGAATCCTGGCAGAATACCAAACCAAATCCTGGATTTGGTGCATCCCTGATGAATTCTTGGATACATTGACAAAAGGGAACCCTGGAACCATCAGCGTGGAACTGGTGGTAATTTCAGGTCTCTATTAGTGGGTTGCATTAATAGCTACAATTGACTTGCACCTAGGGGCAAATTTATCAAGGGTCGAATTTTGAAGTAATGGGAGTTTTTGAACTCCAATAACTTTGAAATACAAAGAAAAAAAGTCCAACCGAAGTTTATTAAAAAAATCGAAGTTGTTTTCTGCAGGTGACCAGGCTGTGTTTTCGAATCGTTCAAATCAAAGTTTTACTGCATTCGATCGAATTCAAATCAAAGGATTTGCCCCAAAAAACTTCCACCAAATGACTCCAAGTAGTAGGTTCTAGGTGGTCCCCCATAGGATAAAACAGCAATTTGGCAGGTTTTAGATGGTGAATAGTCAAAGTGGAAGTACATGACAGTTCATGATAAATTTAGATAGTCAAAGTACACAAAAATAGCTCTAATTTTTTTACTTCTAATTTTTAATTTAACCCTTGATAAATCTGCCCTCAAGTTAATCATGAGGCAATGCCACTGTTGACACTAAACACCAGAAATAACTCTGCACACAGATACCGTGCTGCTGGGATAACTGTAGTACAGAAGGAGTTGATACAATAACACTAAGGCATTTGCGGTTGGAAAGTATATAGCAGGGGTGTGTGCATGACTATACAAGTGAAAGTTAACTACATAAATATATCACTGTTATTTCCTGAAAATAATATTTTTCTACATTATTCAACTTACGGTTTCAGAGAAAAGGCTATTATCCCCATAAGAATAGAAAAGGACATTAATTAATTATATTATGTAAAAAAAATTCTGCAGCTGGAGCTCCAAGGTATTCCATTTAGCTAGTATGAGGAATAACGTGTGGCACAGATATGTAGTTCTTATTTAATTGGCCACCAGAGTCATTTCAAGTGAGACCAACAAAACATGTGAGATGATAATACCGTTAGCATGGAAATTCTTGGCTCTACATTGCTAAATACAGGTAGGGTTCTGAGATGTCTGGATCATGTGAGTTACAAATGCACATAGGGATGTAACACAGATATACCGGTAATGGCAGTGCAAAGGGGTTATATTTAATGTGATGTGAGTCCACCTGAGAAGCATTAGCTGGAAGCTGTCATTATAATGAGGGGGTTATTAGAAGTGACTTCTATATTATCTGCTCTTCTATCTAAAGTGCTCCCTCCCTACTGTGATATCATTTGTCAAGATTGCCTACATTTACCTGATTTATTTGACTTATTGATTTAGCTCAACACAATCTTGACATACCATTAAGAATTCTGTATTCCTGGAAGGGACACACATGTCACATAAGCAAGTTTCGAGGAGCAGCGTGCTGAAACACATATCTTATTGTCTAGTTTCAATAAAGAAACATAAAAGGAAATTTAAAAAAGTTAGTGACATAAACCATCACCATACTCAACTGGTTTCCCTTCCAGCACTCAACAATATGCACTGCATGCAGCTTCAAGAAAAGTTATAACCATGCAACTAGGGAAAGTGCGCCAAGGATACTCTCAATGAGGAAAGTTATTATTCTACTTTGTGAAGAAGCATGGCTGGCACCTCAATCAATATGGCAGATGCCATCTTTGGTTAGTGAATGCCAAATGGTGTGGTAGTGACATCAACTCTCCATGATTTTGGCACAACACCTGTCTGACTACTTCAATATATCTATAATCTATAAATATAATATATAATAATATATATCTATAAATCAAAACATCTATGGAGCCGGCTAATGAAAACCTAGATCTCAAAAGTTTTTCTGTTTTTGCCATTCATTTAAATCAATGCCATAACATGACATTCAGATTTCTATTATTTTCACTAACTGTATTTTTTTCTTTAAAAATGTGTTTTTTTTCTCTCTAAAATGTTCAAAATTCGAGATTTATTACGTTTAAAAACTATGGAAAACTCTAATACAAATTTTCAGCAAGTAAAAGCAGTAGAGGTCATATAGAAGTCGATGGGGGTCATTTATCAACACTGGGCAAATTTGCCCGTGTGCAGTAACCCATGGCAACCAATCAAATTGTTGCATTAATTTCTCTACCTGCACCTGGCTAAAAAAAAGCCAATCATTGATTGGTTACTATAGGTTACTGCCCATGGGCAAATGTGCCCAGTTTTGATAAATGAGCCCCAATGTGAGCAGCGCTAATCCTACTGGACCTTTTTTTAGCCATTCAAAACTTTTAATACCTTTCATGACATTTGTAGTTTTAAAGAAATATGGGGGAATGTAATATTGGTCGCTAACACAAAAACTGAAAAATGACGACTTTGCGATCACTTCCCCCCTCATGCGATAGCGATTGCAAATGTTACAGTTTGGAATAGTGTTCAGTGAACTGTATGTAATAATATATTTAACAAAACTCCGGAGCAGGTGTTAAAAGTTTGCTATGCACAATTAAGATTCGCTATGCAATAAAAGCATAAAGAAGAATATTACATTGAGACTTGCAAATTTTTATTCGCAAAGTTTTGCACTTTGCAAATGTTATTACATTTCAATTCAAAGAGGTGATGAGCACCACTCTGAAAAGGCAGGATATGTATGTGATGTAGAGACCCATAGGGTTAAAGCTCCCCTATGGCTCTAAATCCCTACACTTCCTTATTCCCTAGTTGCTGGGCAGTAGGAAATGTATCCAGTTTGGATTATTAACATATTGTGTATCATTGGCCCAGAGGCTAATGACCACTTCCTGTCACATGTATAGTGTTGGACAGAGGGTGGATCTTCCTCTTTTCCCTCCACTTCAGGAATGAGTGGGTGTTGCTGGGAGCCTGAGACATAGGATTAGGAAAAGCCCCAAGGATGGTGAGGCCCTTGTTGAAGTCAGGAATACAGGGACCCCGTGAATGAGGTGTTGTCAGTAGTGATGGGGGAATAAATTCAGCAGGCATAAATTTGCAGTGAACTTCCGCGTTTCACCACCAGCAAATTAATTTGCTAAACTGCAGCTAAATTTGCCAATGACAAATTTGCCACATCAAAATTGTTGCGTGCATAAAATTGTTGCACATCATAATTCGGATGCCCATTGACTTTAAAGTATTTGGACAAAATAGTCTTATAAAAATTGACGCTTGTGCAAAGTTTTTAATGCATCAAAACAATTTTGGCGCCCATTGACTTCAATGCGTTTCGCAAATGGGACAGATTTGCCCATCACTAGTCATCAAGACAGGGTAGATTCTGTAAGAGCACTTTATAGGAAAGCAAGACAGATAGTGCTAGTGAGCAAGAGCAGCTTGCGCTCCAACTAGGCAGCCCTCAGGCAGTAATGTAACCAACTTCTTCCAGGATGTGCACCCGGGCCCCACCCCTCTAGATGCATGGTTTCCTTGTCGCTGTGTGATCTCCGGCGGGCCTAAGGGGGCCCTGGTGCAATTGCACCCCCTGTTCCCCTGGAACTTACGTCACTCTCGACAGACAAGACTAGCCTGTAGTGTAGGAATCACAACCTAGGGATTTAGGTTATGTGATTTCCCTGATCCAATGAGTGGGGATCCAGGTCATTATTCAAAGATCCTGAATGTGCATCTATCAATTTGGTATGCTATCTCCGCAGGGATGTCAAAAAGTGCTGCCTCTGAATTGATGTGATGTTACCTGACATGTATGTGTATACCTCAAAGGATTGTATGAAAAGCCTGATTTGCAATAAGAGAATAAAGCTTGTTACTTTTTGTTCTGTTCAAGAACTTTATGGCATCTAATTTATTTTATTTAATCACACAGCATAAGAATTTAAATTCAGCTCCATCTCCTCTTCACACTTTCACATATCAAAGGCCCATCCTGTTGAGAGAGGGTCAAATGTAACCAGTGCTTTTCCTATTTCCTAGCTGGACAAGGTCTAACCTAGCCTAGATGGGTTTACAGTAGATTTTCAAACTCAATTTTGTGAAGTTTTACAGATGCAACATTTTTTCTCGTGAGCTCTGTAGGCAAAGGAAGACTTGTACTTTAAACATGGTCAATGGCGCCCAGAACCTCATTAAAATAAATAAGAACAATTGTTACATTGTCACTAGGCACAAGGTAGATTGGGTAAACTGCAACTATATGGATTTTAGTGATAAACCTGCGCTCAGGAATAGAAAATGAGTCCTGGTGTATCTTGTATTTATTTCTAAATATTTGAGGAGCACGTCCTTTGCTATTGCAATATAATTCTATTTTTTATAGCCTGAATTGTTGTTCTGATTATTATATAAAATAGCATATTGTGTGGGACTAAAGTGTGTGTGTGGCATTTATCATAAATGCCTATAACATTTTCCTGATTTATGAACCTCATAAACAGAATATGATCTTCTTGAAAAATCCACATGAATCAATGTTCATTCACTTAATAAATCACACAATTTTATTCTGTACAGCTTGGGAAAATTTTGAAAAAAGCTTTTCCCTTATTTTCCAAGTATGTGCACACTGTGGCTATGGCTTAAATACGCCTATTAATCAGGGCTGAAGAGAAATCCACAGGACAATACATGTAATATCTGTGATATCCATCAAGCTCAAAAAACATGACAAGTTTTGATTCAAGTAAGACTTTGCTCATGGATCAAGAGAAGAAAGACTTGATTGTACTGGTTTTTATTCAAAAACTTTTCAAATAGTCACGTAAATGTAGCGTTTTAGTGCCTTCAAGCCAGGAATGATCACTTAGAAGAAGGGATGATTTTTTCAAAGGCAATGAGCCTGTAAATTCCATAGTGACCGTGCAGAGAATAAAAAAATGGTCCAAATATGTATAGGATGAGGATTTTTTGATGCAAGTTCAGTCTTTGATGCTCAACATTTGGTTAGGGCTCTCCTTGGCTCATAAGAAGATATATGTATAAAACATTTTGGGCCACATTAAATTCAGTGAGAAAAAGTTTTATCACCTGAAAACTCATGAATGAAATTTAATTTGAGATGCAATTCAATTCAGAATAACTTATATCATGGTTTATCACATGAAAACTCTAGTGAAGTGGTAAAAAAACAGAAACTGAATTTGGAGAATTTTTTTCTCCTCGAATTGAATCTCGAGTTTTCACGTGATAAACCATGAGATACATTTTTTTCACGCTATTGAATCTGACCCTTTGTATCAATTTTTCAGCCACCATTGTAAAAGTTTCTAGGGCAGGAAATAGATAAACCCCCTAATCTAATTACATTTCCATAATTGTGAAGAAAATCGATTAGGCCTTCTCCCCAAATATCACACGTTTCTGGTTTTAAGGTTGTGCTTCACCATGTTTTATACTTTATAAGCTATACTAACATGTAATATTATATAGTTAAAAGGTGGTTCTACAAGGAGTTGGTCTAGAAGGATTCTTTGATGTGGGGGTCTCATGCTAAAGACCCTGGTTTGATTCCCTGAGGCATCTCTTGTGATCCTGGGCAAGCTGTTTAATCTCCTGGTGTTCAATTAGAAAAAAGTGTGCTGGCCAACCACATGGGATTGTTTATTATTCACTAGTGTCAGGGGCATGGCACTTGTGCTAAGGCTAGGGCCACACGGCGCGATTTTGCCGCGATTCTGCGCTGGGCGAGTTGCGAGTTGCGAGTCGCTGCGGTTTTTAAGCCGAAATAGCTTTGTTAACTTTGGCGCTGGCGTCAATGCAAATCGCGGCGAAATCGCTGCGCTAATTCACACGCGGCGATTCGTTTTCTATTGTCGCCCGAAGTTGCCTCGCTGGGCGTTTCCGGGCGACAGTAGAAAAAGAATCGCCGCGTGTGAATTAGCGCAGCGATTTCGCCGCGATTTGCATTGACGCCAGCGCCAAAGTTAACAAAGCTATTTCGGCTTAAAAACCGCAGCGACTCGCAACTCGCAACTCGCCCAGCGCAGAATCGCGGCGAAATCGCGCCGTGTGGCCTTAGCCTAATATTTCAAAAGTGTTTAAACAGGGCAATTCAGTGGAACTAACGCCTATCACTTCTCACTCCTACAGGTAATTCTACTCATCTGTATACTGCTATATACATCACTCTATTACAACTCCTGTATACTGCTTAAATCCTGGTAATTATACTCTAGTTTATTGCTTGTATCTGTTAACTCCAATAACTTTGTCTGTTAGACCTACTCTGATTCAGTGCTTTTGATAAACATCTCAAACTCACATCTGTGTCCACTCCTCAGTGAGCAAGAGATATTTTTATATCCTCAAAACTAGGTTCTAGTGTTTGTAACACTTTGCCCTTTGATCGTTGGTTAATTGATTATTTATTCAATTAGGCTCCGGTTGTCTCAATCAGCTGCATATAAATTCAGGTTCAGTATAGGGGATGATAGTAGTGTCAGGGTCATGGCACTACAGCTAACATTTCCTAAGTGCTAATATTTCACAAGTGCTTAGAAATGGCAGTTAAACAAGGCAGTTGGACAGGGCATTGACAAGGATCAAGGAACTGGATTCTCTTCTATCAACTTTGAACCAGCTGGAATCACAAGAAAACAGATTTTAGTTTGTAAGCTCTTTTGCACAGGGCCTTCCTCCTCTTTTGTTTCACTACTGGTTGTTATGTATGTAACTCTGTGTGTTCTATGTATGTAATTCATGTGATTTCTTTGTGTAAACGCATTTATTTTACAGATCTTCGCAAATTTTGGCCCTTTAAAAATACATGGTAATAATAATATTAATTTCTTAATATCCTTCTAATACATTGACACCAAAAAACCCACTACATCTTTCTCTAATTAAACTATTAAAGGCGTTTATTTGCGCCGCAAATTCACGCCTGGCGAATAAATTCGGCCCATCACTACCTATCTTCACAAGGTTTTATTTTTCAACTTTCAAAACATAAAATTAAAAAGTTACAATAATAAGAAAAAAGGGAAAGATAAGGAAGAAAGAAGGGAGAGAAGAAAGAATTGGAACTAGAAAGAGGCAAGGGTTCCAATTATTTTGTGACTAGGTAGTACTTAAGCATCATCAAATATTTTGCAGGTCCAGCCAGGTTCCCCATATACAGTAGGTTCAAATCTCTCTGGGCAACCTCTCGCATAGGAGGGAATTTTTCACCAATTTCAGCCAAAACTGTAAAGGAAGGGATTTCCAACACATTAGAATTGCCTTTTTTGCATAATATAGCAACTGTAGATAACACAGGTTTAGACAATAGTGCCAAAGGTGGCAGTTACTGATATCACACAAAGAAGAGGCAGTTGGTAAGGACAAGGCCCCAATGTGGGCAGTGTCTCCTGCTGCTCTGTCTCATGTGCCGCCACCTTAAGGAGGTTGTCTAGAGCCTGATGTGAGTAGCTAAGTATAACAGCATGTCATTGGCGTTGAGATATTCTTTCAACTTCTTCCCATAGTCTTAAATGTCTTCACATGTTTACAGTCTAATTAAATACATTATCACCTGTTCGTATTAATATAAGTACTGATGGGCGAATTTATTCGCCAGGTGCGAATTTACACGATTCGCCGCCAGCAAATAAATTCGGAAAACGGCCGCGAAAATTCGCTGGCAAAAAACGGACACCGGAGTAAAAAAAATGGACGTCGGCGCTGTTTCGCTAATTCGCCCATCACTAAATATAAGTGCTCCTTTATTACTACTGGTTTTGGATCCTTTATCCAGAAACCCATTATCGAGAAAGTTCAGAATTACGGAAAGACTTTTATCCAAAAATCGAATTTTTAAAAATTATATACTTTTCTCTGTAATAATAAAACAGTGCCTTGTACTTGATCCCAACTAAGATATAATTAGTCCTTATTGGAAGCAAAGCCAGTCTATTGGGGTTGTTTGATGTTTACATGATTTTCTAGTAGACTTAAGGTATGAAGATCCACATTACAGAAAGATCCAATATCCAGAAAACCCCAAGTCCTGAGGATTCTGGATAACAGGTTTCATACTTGTACATAGTTTTCCACAATCTTTACTGAGAATATGCAAAGTCAAGCTTAGCTTAAACTTACTATATCATCTCTGCCAACCAATTTTTTTATAGTGATTTAGAGTTGTAATCTTCTGGAAAGGAAAGCTAAACCCATTTGATTGCCAAATGATTTAAGCAGCTCTCAAATGGCATTCAAACGTTTGAATCACACAGATGTGGAGTAAGAGTTTATACTAGAGAGAGCGTAAAAGACAAAGTACAAACAGAACTCCTTTGAATTCCTATTTGTATCACATCCATTTAGGCTGCTAGAATGCATTACTAATTCACCTTAGAGTGTGAATACACATTTATGTTATGTTGCATTAGTGCATGGACACACAATTATGTTTGGCAAGAAAGTGATAAATTTGTAACTGCAATTGCTTGGTAAGTAGAAAATGAAGGTAACGGTTTCTTCGTATCTGCTGAGATTTTTTTCTTAAATTACAAGGAACTTTATAATAATTGTCTGGCTAAACGTTACATCGCAAAATCAATATTATGGTAAATGCAGGTGAGAATAAAATATGAAACATTGTCCAAAACTGGAAAGTAGGTTTAAAGGGTGGATTTCTCAATGATTTCAACAATTTAGACAATAGTGCCATAGGTGGCAGTTACTGATATCACTAGTGATGGGCGAATTTGCGTAGTTTCGACAAAAAATTTGCGAATTTCCTGCAAAATTTGGGAAACAGTGAAAAATTTCCGAAACGGCAAAAAGTTCGCAAAGGATTGTACAATTATGTAACCCAAGAAGAATAAATAATATTTACTGAATCATCAAATCATAATACATTCTTAAGATAATATCTCAATTTTCATTATTGTGATCTAATTTTGCTGCAATTTGTATAAATCACATTACTAAATTTGCAGCATTTTTGTAAATGGCATTTTTTCTAAAGATTGGTAAAAATAAAACTCTCACCACCAAACTTCCATATGCAGGTTTATCTAGCGATTGCCAATTCCCCCCCCCCTGCATTTGAGGAAATGACAATTTTTGCCAAAATCCCAAAACGCAATATATCATTATACTATAGTTGATATATTATATATCAACTGGTAATAATGCAATATGACTTTTAAAAACAATTTTTATTGTAAGAAAAATAATATATAAAAATAGTTTTAAAATATTTTACAATATTTTTGAGGTTCCTCAATTGCGGGGCCAGCCACCCCTTTGAGTATATGTAAGAATGGCGAACACTCATTAGCTGTTTTGGATAATCTTTATACTATAGAAGCTTAACTTAAACAATATTTTCACAGATGTCTAATATGATGGACTACAAATGGGTCCTTGAACTCCAGAAGTCTGAAAACTACTGTGATAAACTGTTTTTTCCCTATATAATCTGTGAGTTTGCTGAGTTTTCTCTTGCAATGCTGAACTGCATTTCAGCTATGTTTAATGTTTTCTCAGTAATCCTGTGTTGAGTTTTATGTTAGGGCCAGAGTAACAGACTTCTGTTTCAAATTATTATCAGAAGATGGCTACAGCAAGTTAAAATAAAATCATCTCACAGGAATCACAACATATGGAACCTGTTATCAATAACCCAGACTTTATTTCAGGTCTATCATGCTCAACCTTTCCATGGTGAAATAAAAAGAATATTAATATCTCATATGATTTTCTTAAACCAAGGGACTCCAAGTCTTTCCAAGTATTAGAGACGGAAAGCATTTCATCTAGAGAAGTTCTGAGATATTACTCTTTCATTCATCTTAACTACCATATTGGGCAACATTAGAAGGAACAGATTGGATGGAAAGGATGCCGGCAGCCTCAGAACTACATACACAGCTTATGGAAGTACAGTTACAGGATCGTTATCTGGAAACCCGTTAACCAGAAATTGCTGAATTGCAGAAAGCCCATCTCCCCATAGACTAAATTTTATCCAAATAATCCAAATAATTCAAATTCTCTTTCTCTGTTACAATAAAACAGTAGCTTGTACTTGATGCCGACTAAGATATAATTAATCCTTATTGGACACAAAACCAGCCTATTGGGTTTATTTAATGTTTACATGAATTTCTAGTAGACAAAGTATGAAGATTCAAAATGACAGAAAGATCCATTATCTGGAAAACCCCAGGACCCTAGCATTCTGGATTACAGGCCCCATACCTGTACCTCCATGTTCATACATGACTGCATGGGCAAAGGACTTCACGATTAAATGATAGTCCCCAATACAGAAATTCTAACTTTATGTATAGAGGTAATTTCTTATGCTTCACAATTATGTTTTTGTGGCTGCCAAAGACAACACCTCTCAACCGCTTGGCTTTCTTAACTGGTTTGCCCAATGCTTTTTTTTTTCTTCATTATTGTATGAATTATATGAAACCCTGTCCCTAAAGACAATTTGGTATGATCAAAAAGAGGGGGGTTGTGGGAGCACTCAAAAGGCTTAAAGTGCTACTTTTCAATGCACATTCCCTGGTCCCCTGTCTCATAAGTTATTCAGTATAAATGCAAGTGCATGTATTTACAATACAGGGGTTTTTAGTCACAAAGTTATGATCATAAATTTAGTATGATCCCCTTGGAACATTTTTACATTTAATTATTATATTCCTACTGAATAATCCTACAAATATTCTCAAAGATGCATTTCATTTACTTCATAACCATGCATAAGACTTCTGTCCAGGTTGGGTACCTGCCTAATCTATGTTGTGCTAAATAAAGGAACATATTAGTGATGTTTTTCTTTGTTAGTTTACTCCTTTTAAGTACATAGATTAATGATAATATTAGATCTTTGCTTTTCATATTTTTCAAAATGCAAAATTATAAATAGACAATAGAAGCCAAAGAGAGGAAAACTGAAATTGAACATGAAGATACTGCTGTAAATAAAATTGTGAATATAAGTTGTTTTTTTTTTGGAGAGAGAGTGATGGGATGCCACAAAACACATAAATCGTAAGGTTTCATTGACTTTCATTTCATCAAAATTTTGTTGAATTTCATGAACAGAAGAAATAGGAACATGTAGATTTAAGAACAAAATAAAAATTACTTATATAGAAACAGAAAGAATATATATATATATAAATATATCAAGAAGAATCCGCACTCACAGGTCTTACTAATTAAAATGTTAGTGTTACTTTTAAAACACGGTCTGACGTTTCGGCCGACCCATGGCCTTTTCACTTTGAGAAAGGCCGTGAGTCGGCCGAAGTGTCAGACCGTGTTTTAAAAATAAAACTAACATTTTAATTCGTTAGACCGGTGAGTGCGGATTCTTTTGGATATATTTTGTTTCATTTGCTGTCTCTGCAACCAGGCACATTTACCACAGTTATCGAGAGTGCCGGTATCAGAGTGAAATATATATATATATATATATATATATATATATATATAATTTTTTTTGGTGGGGAATTGCTCATAATAGCGGGTAGAGCTCAGGTAAACAGTTCTTACAGATGAGACAGGAGGCTCAGGTTTGCAACAAAACTGAACAGGCTCCCGCCTGGGGTTTATTGTTCAAACTGGACAAACTTAAACAGGCACAAGTTCCGTGCTATAACAGTCAATAACAAGTGAAATCCTCACCGGTTTGCAGGTTTACAGGACACAGGAAATCAAACTCCTTACTGCTGTCACAAGACAGTCCCTTTTTGGAGTTTAAGTAGCATACACAGTTTGTTCCAAGAAAATCACAGCGTGTGTTCAGAGCTTCACTCTAGCTTCCAGTACAACCCCCTTGCACAGCCAGGCTCCTATAAAACACCCCACCTGTGGACTAATTACACAGCTTACTGGTAGGGATGTAGCGAACGTCGGAAAAAAAGTTCGCGAACATATTCGCGAACTTGCGCAAAAATGCGAGCGGTTCGCGAACGGTTCGCGAACCCCATAGACTTCAATGGGAAGGCGAACTTTAACATCTAGAAAAGACATTTCTGGCCAGAAAAATGATTTTAAAGTTGTTTAAAGGGTGCAACGACCTGGACAGTGGCATGCCAGAGGGGGATCAAGGGCAAAAATGTATCTGAAAAATCTGCCTGTGTGTGCTTGGAAGAGATAGTGTAGGGGGAGAGCTGTTAGTGATTTCAGGGACAGATGATAGTAAGTTTGCTGGCTAGTAATCTGCTTGATACTGCTCTGTATTGGAGGGACAGAAGTCTGCAGGGATTTGAGGGACATTTTAGCTTAGGTAGCTTTGCTGGCTAGTAATCTACTGTTCTCTTTAAACAACTGCCATACGTTGACCTTGTAGGCATTGTTTGCCCAGTTTTTTTGGACGCAGCCACTGAAGCACAGTTGCCAGAAAAAATATGCCATATAAATGCTGAAAATAGTCATTTTTCGCCATACGTTGACCTTGTAGACATTGTTTGCCCAGTTTTTTTGGACGCAGCCACTGAAGCACAGTTGCCAGAAAAAATATGCCATATAAATGCTGAAAATAGTAATTTTTCGCCATACGTTGACCTTGTAGACATTGTTTGCCCAGTTTTTTTGGTTGCAGCCACTGAAGCACAGTTGCCAGAAAAAATATGTCACGTAAATGCTGAAAATAGTCATTTTTTGCCATATACGTTGAGTCAACGTATGGCAAAAAATGACTATTTTCAGCATTTATATGGCATATTTTTTCTGGCCTCTGTGCTTCAGTGGCTGTGGCCAAAAAAACTGGGCAAACAATGCCTACAAGGTCAACGTCGTTGACCTTGTAGGCATTGTTTGCCCAGTTTTTTTGGCCACAGCCACTGAAGCACAGAGGCCAGAAAAAATATGCCATATAAATGCTGAAAATAGTCATTTTTTTGGTCGCAGCCACTGAAGCACAGTTGCCAGAAAAATTATGCCATATAAATGCTGAAAATATAAATTTTTTTGGTTGCAGCCACTGAAGCACAGAGGCCAGAAAAATTATGCCATATAAATGCAGAAAATATGCATTTTTTTGGTTGCAGCCACTGAAGCACAGAGGCCAGAAAAAATTAAACCAGTAGGGTTTGCACCCTAGTTTGTAACGGTGGCGGAGGGAGGAGGAGGACGCTAAAGGACAGCTGTGTGTGGAGTCATGAGGCTTGAAGAGAAGGACAGCTGCATAGAAGTCAGAACAAGTCTTCCGGCGTGCAGTAACCCTCCGAGATCCACCCCTCATTCATTTTAATAAAGGTCAGGTAATCGACACTTTTGTGACCTAGGCGAGTTCTCTTCTCAGTTACAATCCCTCCTGCTGCACTGAAGGTCCTTTCTGAGAGCACACTTGAGGCTGGGCAAGACAAGAGGTTCATGGCAAATTGTGACAGCTCTGGCCACAGATCAAGCCTGCGCACCCAGTAGTCCAGGGGTTCATCGCTCCTCAGAGTGTCGATATCTGCAGTTAATGCCAGGTAGTCCGCTACCTGCCGGTCGAGGCGTTCTTTGAGGGTGGATCCAGAAGGGTTGTGGCGCTGCCTTGGACAGAAAAACATTTGCATGTCTGACGTTACAGACTGGCCAAAGGGCTTTGTCCTTGCAGGTGTGCTCGTGGCAGGATTACTGGCACCTCTGCCCCTGGAATGTTGATGAGTTCCTGAAGTGACATCACCCTTAAAAGCATTGTACAACATGTTTTGCAGGCTGGTTTGTAAATGCCGCATCTTTTCGGACTTGTGGTATGTTGGTAACATTTCTGACACTTTATGCTTGTACCGAGGGTCTAGTAGCGTTGCGACCCAGTACAGGTCCTTCTCCTTAAGCCTCTTGATACGGGGGTCCTTCAACAGGCATGACAGCATGAAAGACCCCATTCTCACAAGGTTGGATGCAGAGCTATCCATCTCCGCTTCCTCATTATCAAGGACTGCATCATCCACGGTCTCCTCCCCCCAGCCACGTACAAGACCAGGGGTCCCCAAAAGGTCACCACTAGCCCCCTGGGAAGCCTGCTCCTGTTGGTCCTCCTCCTCCTCCTCCACAAAGCCACCTTCCTCCTCTGACTCCACTTCTGGCACCTCTCCCTGCGTTGCAGCAGGTGCCTGGGTTCGTTCTGGTGATTCCGACCAGAAATCGTGCGCTTCCAGCTCCTCGTCACGCTGGTCTACAGCCTCATCTGTCACTCGTCGCACGGCACGCTCCAGGAAGAAAGCGAAGGGTATTAGGTCGCTGATGGTGCCTTCGGTGCGACTGACCATATTTGTCACCTCTTCAAAAGGTCGCATGAGCCTGCAGGCATCGCGCATAAGCACCCAGTAACGGGGGAAAAAAATCCCCAGCTGTGCAGATCCAGTCCTACCACCCAGTTCAAAAAGGTACTCGTTGACGGCCCTTTGTTGTTGCAGCAGACGTTCCAACATAAGGAGCGTTGAATTCCAGCGAGTCTGGCTGTCAGAAATCAAACGCCTGACTGGCATGTTGTAGCGCTGCTGAATGTCAGCAAGGCGTGCCATGGCTGTGTAGGAACGTCTGAAATGGGCCGACACCTTTCTGGACTGGGTGAGAACGTCCTGGAATCCTGGGTACTTGGAGACAAAACGTTGGACTATTAAATTTAACACATGTGCCATGCAGGGCACATGTGTTAAATTGCCTAGTCTCAACGCTGCCAACAGATTGCTTCCATTGTCACACACCACTTTTCCGATCTGCAGTTGGTGTGGGGTCAGCCACCGATCGGCCTGTGACTGCAGAGATGACAGGAGTACAGATCCGGTATGGTTTTTGCTTTCCAGGCACGTCATCCCCAAGACAGCGTGACAACGGCGTACCTGGCACGTCGAATAGCCTAGGGGGAGCTGGGGGTGCACAGGTGTGGAGGAGGAGAAGGAGGACCCAGCAGCAGAGTAAGAAGAAGAAGAAGACGAGGTAGAGAGCGATGGAGGAGTAGAGGTGGTGGCAGAACCGCGTGCAATCCGTGGCGGTGACACCAACTCCACTGTTGTTGTTGAGCTACCCATTCCCTGCTTCCCAGCCATTACCAAGTTCACCCAGTGGGCAGTGTAGGTGACATACCTGCCCTGACCATGCTTGGAGGACCATGCGTCAGTAGTCATATGGACCTTTGGCCCAACACTAAGTGACAGAGATGCGGTAACTTGGCTCTGCACATGTTGGTACAGGTGTGGTATTCCCTTTTTAGAAAAAAAATTGCGGCTGGGTACCTTCCCACTGCGGTGTCCCAATTGCTACAAATTTGCGGAAGGCCTCAGAGTCCACCAGCTGGTATGGTAAAAGCTGGCGGGCTAAGAGTGCAGACAAGCCAGCTGTCAGACGCCGGGCAAGGGGGTGACAGTCAGACATTGGCTTCTTACGCTCAAACATGGCCTTCACAGAAACTTGGCTGGTGGCAGATGACTGGGAATGGGAACAGGTGGTCAAGGTGGAAGGCGGAGTGGAGGGTGGTTCAGACGGGTCAAGGAGAGCAGAGGTAGAGCAGTAAGATGCTGGACCAGAAGGAGTGTGGCTTTTAGTTTGCCTGTTGCCTTTGAGGTGTTGCTCCCAAAGTGCTTTGTGCTTGCCGCTCATGTGCCTTCGCATAGAAGTTGTACCTATGTGGCTGTTGGGCTTACCAAGGCTCAGTTTCTGACTGCACTCATTGCAAATTACAATGCTTTTGTCAGAGGCACACACATTAAAAAAATCCCACACTGCTGACTTTTTGGAAGTGTGCGATCTGGCGGTAACAGTAGAAGTTGGCGGAGTTGGCGGTATTGGCGGCAATGGCGGGTGCGTTGGCCGGCTGAACACAGGTGCCGATACATGTTGTTGCCCTACTGATCCCTGCGGGCTGTCCTCCCTGCTTCTTCTAAGTCTTATTCTCCTACTGCCTCTCTGACTCTCCGTCTCTCCATCTGAACTACCCTCCTCTTGCTCTCTTCTACTAGGCACCCACAAAACATCAATCTCCTCATCATCATTCTCCTCAGATGCATCAATTTCTTCTGACACATCACAGAAGGAAGCAGCAGCGGGGACCTCCTCCTCATCACTCATTATGTCCATCTCTATCGTGTTCTCTGCCAGAATTAAATCTGGTGTAAGGTCCTCATCTCCTTCATCTTCTTCTGGCAATAATGGTTGCGCATTACTCAGTTCAAGAAACTCATTGGAAAATAACTCCTCTGACCCCAGTGAAGAAGGGGCACCGGTGGTGGAGGAAGTGTTACGTGGGGTGGCCATAGCAGTGGAGGATGAGGAGGATGTTGTGGTAAAGTTAGAAACGGTAGAGGATGGGGTGTGCTGTGTAAGCCAGTCAACTACCTCTTCAGCATTTTGGGAGTTCAGGGTCATTGGCTTTTTAAAACTGGGCAATTTGCTAGGGCCACAGGATTGCATAGCAGCACGGCCCCTAGCACGGCCTCTGCGTGGCGGCCTGCCTTTGCCTGGCATTATTTTTAAAAACAACAACAACAACAAAAACTCAGTTGGTTTTTCTGGAAACGATAATACACACAGCTAGATGGCGGGTTGAAGAAAACACTGTGCAAATAATGCCTACAAAGTCAACGTATACACTACTACAGCGGTGGATACGGATTACGTAAAATATATGAATGCTGCTTGAAAAAAAGTAACTCAAGTGGTTTTTCTAGAGACGATAATATTATCAATATTTAGACAAAATGTGAACAAGGTCACACAGCTCGATGGCGGGTTGAAGAAAACAGTGTGCAAATAATGCCTACAAGGCCAACGTATACACTACTACAGCGGTGGATACGGATTACGTAAAATATATGAATGCTGCTTGAAAAAAGTGACTCCGGTGTTTTTTCTGGAGACGGTAATATTATGGATATTTAGACAGAATGGGAACAAGGTCACACAGCTCGATGGCGGGTTGAAGAAAACAGTGTGCAAATAATGCCTACAAGGCCAACGTATACACTACTACAGCGGTGGATACGGATTACGTAAAATATATGAATGCTGCTTGAAAAAAGTGACTCCGGTGTTTTTTCTGGAGACGGTAATATTATGGATATTTAGACAGAATGGGAACAAGGTCACACAGCTCGATGGCGGGTTGAAGAAAACAGTGTGCAAATAATGCCTACAAGGCCAACGTATACACTACTACAGCGGTGGATACGGATTACGTAAAATATATTATGGCTGCTTGAAAAAAGTGACTCCGGTGTTTTTTCTGGAGACGGTAATATTATGGATATTTAGACAGAATGGGAACAAGGTCACACAGCTCGATGGCGGGTTGAAGAAAACAGTGTGCAAATAATGCCTACAAGGCCAACGTATACACTACTACAGCGGTGGATACGGATTACGTAAAATATATTATGGCTGCTTGAAAAAAGTGACTCCGGTGTTTTTCTGGAGACGGTAATATTATGGATATTTAGACAGAATGGGAACAAGGTCACACAGCTCGATGGCGGGTTGAAGAAAACAGTGTGCAAATAATGCCTACAAGGCCAACGTATACACTACTACAGCGGTGGATACGGATTACGTAAAATATGTGAATGCTGCTTGAAAAAAGTGACTCCGGTGTTTTTTCTGGAGACGGTAATATTATGGATATTTAGACAGAATGGGAACAAGGTCACACAGCTCGATGGCGGGTTGAAGAAAACAGTGTGCAAATAATGCCTACAAGGCCAACGTATACACTACTACAGCGGTGGATACGGATTACGTAAAATATATGAATGCTGCTTGAAAAAAGTGACTCCGGTGTTTTTTCTGGAGACGGTAATATTATGGATATTTAGACAGAATGGGAACAAGGTCACACAGCTCGATGGCGGGTTGAAGAAAACAGTGTGCAAATAATGCCTACAGGGCAAATAATGCCTAAAAGGTCAACTTATACACTACTACAGCGGTAGTAAAATAAAAAAAAGTAAAATAAAAAAAAATGAATATTAAAAAAAAAAATTAAAGTTGGTGCTGCTGAACTACTAGGAGCAGCAGATTAGCACACCAGTCCCACTCCCCAACACTGCTAGACTAATAGCACTGGGCTCTTATAGTAGTAGTAGTAGTAGTAGTAGTAAAACAACAAAAAAATAAATAAAAGCAGTCCTTACAAGGACTACTGTTATTGCAGCAGTCAGCAGATGAGATCAGAAGCAGGACAGCTGCCCACTGCAGCTACATACAGAGCACTGCAGTAGAAGGTAGATTACTAGCCAGCAAAGCTACCTAAGCTAAAATGTCCCTCAAACCCCTGCAGACTTCTGTCCCTCCAATAACAGAGCAGTATCAAAACGATTACTAGCCAGCAAACTTTCAACTGTCCCTGAAATCACTAACAGGCAGCAGCTCTCTCCCTACACTATCTCTTCAGCACACACAGGCAGAGTGAAAAAACGCTGCAGGGCTTCGGTTTTTATAGGGAAGGGGAGTGGTCCAGGGGAGAGCTTCCTGATTGGCTGCCATGTACCTGCTGGTCTGGGGTGAGAGGGCAAAAAAAAGCGCCAACAATGGCGAACCCAAAATGGCGAACGTCGCGCGACGTTCGCGAACTTCCGGCGAGCGCGAACACCCGATGTTCGCGCGAACAAGTTCGCCGGCGAACAGTTCGCGACATCTCTACTTACTGGTTTTCCTTTGCTCCATCGTCCTAGTTTGTTTTACCCTGGAGATTTAAAGGAGCCAATACCTCAGGCTGGGTGCTATATACCTCCCATCATATACAGCCAGCCTACTGGGACAGAGTTCTTTGCCACAATATATATATATATATATATATCACTTCCTGAAGACAGCCCAAGTCAGTGAGCCGAAACGTTGAAATAAATTTTCACCTTTTTTTCACCTTAACAAGACCTTGGAGAGAGGTTTGTCTTTTTTGTTTCTTGTTTACCATTATACAATCAACTTTTGCTTTTACAGTTTGAAAAAGTAGTAGACCTTTGTTTCCAAGATTTCGCCAATGTCTGGAGGGCTGCCAACAATATAAAATTGACTAGTTGTAATTGGCTTTTAGTGAGGGTCTCCAGGACTGCTCCTAATAGAGCTTCGTATAAATTCTTCCTCATTTTAAGAACGAAAACATTCGATTATATACCCTAGACCAAAAGCATATGGCTTTGGGACAGGTCCAACAGATATGTCCCCTAGTGCCTAAAGTGTGGCATCCGCGGAAGCAGTTGCTGTTGGTTATTGGGGCAAATTTTACAATACTGGCTGGGGTCAGATAGTATCTAAAAAGTACTTTGTAGCCTGCTTCCAGCAGAACTGTATTGATAGAGCTGTGTGTCAGATTTGTCCAGAGTTTAAGCCACTGCTCCTCTTCGGTGCTGTTATCCAATTCTTGTTTCCAGTATTTGATGTAAGGTAAGTAAGTATCTGATATAGGGGAGTTTATAAGTAAACATATACATGAGATTGCCCTGCAAGGATGTTTCCCATTTGGACACCATCATTCAAAGAAGGTAACTGTTTGTGACTGGGGATTATAAAATGGACTACTATTTCTGAAGTCCAGTATAACTCAGCTTTGGGAAGCTTGAAGTGTTCACTTAGGGCCTCAGTCGCATAAGAGTCATATTTCCCTATTTTAAACTTTAATGTGTTTCCCAAAAAGCCACAGATTAAGCAGGAAACACTGAGGTAAGCAGTGCTCTGAAGGGTAACGTGTACATAAATCTTTTGTGCAAATGTACTTTACTTTGGTGCCTTAATCTTCTTCAAAATAACTTTTGCTTTTGATGCCTGTAATTCTCACTAATAATGGACCGGTTTCGAATTAGTAAACAGATGATATTGATCTTTTTTTCTTGTCCTCGGAAAAAAGCTATTTGATATGTAAGAGGCCAACTAAAGTTTAAATCTGTTGGCTTTCCTAATGAAGTTCACTGTATATTTATCCGAATGCTGTTTTGCTTCTGCTGAAGGTATTACATATATTGCCAGGAATATATTCTCTCTTGTTCATTTGGGAACAATTTGTGATGTTCTTTTATACATGTCGATATTGCTTCTGAGAATGATTAGGCAGGATATCGTTGTATTTCCTGTGGGCCAAAATGCTTCAAGCCTCATTCACCAGTAAGAGCTGATGAAATAAATATATATTGCTGAAGTCTAGATTCTATTTTAGAATTTAAATGTGTGTGCCTCAAAGATAGAGTACAGCGATAATGTGCTGCCGCAGTATAGTACATGGTGTTTAGTTGGGCCCTGGGAGAACAAAAAATCATTTATATTTAAATCATAATAGCTATAGCCATACATTCATTACTTCATATGTTCAGCATTGAGGCACCTGGATGAAACTTGAGCTTCCATAATGTTCTGAAGCAATTCAAGCATTAATCTAAAGCATTGTGGTTCTCTTTTTTTGCAGTAAGAAACTTAGAAAGAAAACTTACTTCATTTACCACCATTTTGAACAATGTTCTTATTCAAATCGAAAAATATCCTTGAGCATCCAACTGAATGGAACTCAATTTTATATTATTGTTGGGTTGTGATCGTCTGCGTTCCACCATCTGTCCATTATATTTGTTTTGCTGCAGTTATAATTGTATATGTCCAGCTTAAGTTATTTTACCTGCCTTCTGCAATTGTTATGTTTCTGGACTTTCCAAGAGATCTTCAAAATAAATCAGTGTTCCTATGTTCAGGAGAGCTGATGCTATAGAAGGAGCCTTAATATTCCTTGATGTCAACACCACTTTGTGAAAGAAACACATCAATAAGGATCACTAAGGGGTACAGAATTGTGCAATGATGTGCAAGTTAGGGAGTGTGATGGGGGACACATATGCAGGCAGCCCTGTATTCATGTGGAAAGTGCATGTCCTTAAGCTCCACTCTGGAGTGCAAAGACCTATGCCCACAGGCACACAGCCAATTATAAATCACTTCTTTCATGTTAATTGTTGCAGGTGTCCTTTGAATTATTTAAAGAGAGGAGTGAGTATTGTGACCTTGTCATCCATTTACCAGGTCATTGGGATTGTGGTCCTCTTTATGCTCTGCATGTCTGCACAAAAACACAAATTGTGACAAAAGCACATATAATAAATTAGAGTGTATGGAAACTTTCATCTGGAAACAGATTTTAAGACTTGCTCAGACCCATCTAATGATCACAAGTTCCCATAGTTTTGATGAAGTGACTGCAAGAAAAAGGTATAGTTTGCGTTGTAGTTAATAAAGAATAAAAATCGATGAGCTCAGAAGGAATCCCATGCTAACACTGCAGGATGACATGGGGGATGACCAAAATGAGGTCTGTAGGACCCTTTCCTTTTCCCCTTGCTTGTTCTTGATACTGTGCATGGAAGTGAATAAAGGTAGAAAGAGTGATCAAAGGTGAGACCCTTACCCTAAACTGTGTTTCCATGCTCATAAGATAAATACAAAAACAAAGGAACAAAGTTAACATGCTTATCTGAGTGAGGAATTGTTCCTGTATAAACATAGCATCTACCTGTTTAACAAATAAATACACAAACTTATGCACCCGTAGCTATGGCCATCTGCATTGATCCATTCAGCATAATGCATTGGCACAACCTTGTGTCCATAGTCATGAATGATGTCCCATGGTAACAGATACATGTACAATTAATGGGCATATAACTTACAGTATAATCAAATTCCCTGGCTGGACTTTTTATCTTTTTTGCAGCAAAAAATTATCCGATATTGAGACTGTATCAAAGTGGCTTCCTGAATTAAGACTTGCATCTCTTGCCAATAAATTCTTATTTTCTTCTTGATCTATCGTCACATAAAAAGGCATTTACAAAAACAGTTTGTAGTTGGCAATGTGCAAATTTCAGACCACCAAAAAAATTGAAGAAATAGACGTTGAACTACCCCATAATGCATTAACTTGTACTCATGAATCATGTCAGGTTTTTTATATTAAGGAAGTTTAATAATGAGCTATGCTAAAATGTCCTGCCTCATTACTCAGCCTTCTGCAATAACAACACAATAAATAGATGTTCACCTGAAATAAAATGACACAGTTTAAATAATTATAAGCCTTGGGATTACTGCTAACCACTAAAATCCTTGGGGGCATAATACTTCTTCAGTAAAAATGCTTATCTAGCAGTTTTGTTTTAATATCTACTGCTGTAACACAAAACAGTTCTCTTGGTTACTAACACAGATCTATATGCAAATACAGAACCAGCACCTTGGTGCCAAAGGTCTAGGAGAAAAAAAGGGTTCCATTAACAAAAGGTCCATTGTTTACTGTACAAAAGCAAAAATAAAGCTATAAATTGAATCTAGTGCTGTCTTCTGAAATATTTAAGATATCCTGGCAATGCTAATGGGCTCCATAATTAGATTTGATAAGTAGTGATGGGCGAATTTATTCGCCAGGCGCGAATTCGCGGCGAATTTGCGCGATTCGCAGCCATCGAATAAATTCGCGAAACGCCCGCTAAAATTCGCGGCAAAAATTTGCCGGCGTCAAAAAATTGTTTCCGAAAAAACGGGCGCCGGCGTCAAAAACGGGCGCTGGCGTCAAAAACGAGACATTCGCAAATTTTTCGGCAAAACAGCGCAAATTCGCCCATCACTATTGATAAGCAAGTTGTTTTGGAATTTATAATTATTTGTAACCAATAAATGTTTTTGTGTGTTATACTGCAGAAATATGCGGACCAAATACTGGAGCAAGGTATCACTAACAATCATGTTTTGAAAGTATTAAAGGGATTCTGTTATGAATTTATGGTGTACTTTTTATTTCTAAATTATACTTTTTACACTGCAATAATTCACTCTACCATATAAATTTTAATTTCTGAACCAATAAGTTTATTTTTTTTAGTTATAATATTGGTGTGTGACAGCCATCTCGGGTCATTTTGCCTGGTCATGTGCTTTTCTTTAGGATAGAACTGCTTTCTGGCAGGCTGTTGTTTCTCCTACTCAATGTAACTGAATGTGTCGCAGTGGGACCTGGATTTTTACTATTGAGTTCTGTTCTTATATCTACCAAGGAGCTGTTATCTTGTGTTAGGGAGCTGCTATCTGGTTACCTTCCCTGTTGTTAGGCTGCTGGGGGGGGGAAGGGAGTCGGTGATGTCACTCAAATTTGCAGTACAGCATTAAAGAGTGACTTGCGTTGATTAGAGCACAAGTCACATGACTGGGGGCTCCTGGGAAGATATGTCTAGCCTCATGTCAAAATGAAATATACAAAAATCAGTTTGCTATTTTGAAAAATGGATTTCAGTGCTGGAGCAACATTATTAACTGATGTGTTTTGAAAAAAACATGTTTTCCCATAACAGTATCCATTTAACTGTAAATAGGACGATTATATTTTTTTTATAATTCCTATACATCTGCTGTAAGTGATGCAAATAGATGCTGTAGTTTCTCAGAACACATTATAGTCAAGCAAATGCAAGGCTGTGGTGATGAAGCATAGGACAAAGTGACTTTTGTGTGAATGTGATTTTTTTTTATGAATTGTGTCCTTTTGCAAATCCCCCAGGAGAGAGACTGAGGATGGATGTTTTTAGTTGCAGTCTACTTTCATTAACTGGCTTTAGCAGTTCAGGTGCTGGTATGCACAAAGTACGACTGTGATAATATTGTTTATTTTAGATACAGTATCCACATAGATGTGTCACAATGTTCTGGGGTGGAGTGAAACCATTCTACTGATTTCTCTGCCAAGTGAGACACTTGCCATCATATGAAGCAGGACACACCACATATTTTTGTAACAAAATAGAATTTTTGACTTTTAGAAATCTGGGTCATTTTAGGACAGTATTAGTTTACCTGAAATGTATGTGGTAGGTGTACAAGAGATAACAAGAGATGATGAGCTCATTTGTCCCGTTTCCCTGAAAAATTTGCAAAACTCCAAAAAATTTGCAAAACGGAGAAAAATTCACAAAAGCATTTTGACAGGAGCGCCAATTTTAACACGCATTGTCCAAATTCATTAAAGTTAATGGGCGTCCGAGAAATTTTGATGATTTGACGATTTTGCTGCATTACTATTTTTGAATTTTTCCATGGTGAATTTTTGTAGCAGTTTAGAAAAAACATTCGCTGTCAGCAAAGTGGGGAATTTCGCTGTGAATCTCTGCCTGGCGAATAAATTTGCCCATCACTACAGCAAATATATTTTTAGTGCTTTGTAGAATCTTTCCACACATCTCCTTCCTATTTAGTGTTGTTTATAAACCATTCTTTCAGTGGAACATCGATTTATGGACTTCATCACCATATACTGTACCTGGGAATGGCTAGTGCATGGAATGGGACTTGTTTTTACTGAGAGATACTGAAGATCAAAAGCTTGGTACATCTGCCTTAATCATAATCACAGTGTGATGATGTCTTTTGGCATCCATTGCTGTGTGTGTGTGAACCATCACCATTTCTGTGGAATAAATATCACATTGTAGGTGATCAACTGTGCAATCATCAATTATATATCATATTTGTATGTATATATTATGTATGTATTTATGTATGTACAGTCATATGAAAAGTTTTGGGAACCCCTCTCAGCCTGGATAATAATTTACCCCACTTTCAACAAAAAAGATAACAGTGGTATGTCTATCATTTCTCAGGAACAACTTAGTACTGGGGTGTTTTCTAAACAAAGATTTCTAGTGAAGCAGTATTCAGTTGTATGAAATTAAATCAAATGTGGAAAACTGGCGCTGCAAAAATTTGGGTACCTTTGTAATTTTGCTCATTTGAATGCATGTAACTGATCAATACTGATTACTGGCAACACCAAATTGGTTAGATTAGCTCCTTAAGCCTTAAACTTCATAGGCAGGTGTGTCCAATCATGAGAAAATATATTTAATTTGGCTAATTGCAAGTTGTGCTTCTGCTTGAGTCTCCTCTGAAGAGTGACAGCATGGGATCCTCAAAGCAACTCTCAAAAGATCTGAAAACAAACATTTTTCAGTATAATGTTTAGGGGAAGGCTACAAAAAGCTATCTCAGAGGTTTAAAATTTAATCAGGAAATGGAAGGCCACAGGCACAGTTGCTGTAAAACCCAGGTCTGGTAGGCCAAGAAAAATACAGGAGCGGCATATGTGGAGGAGTGAGAATGGTTACAGACAACCCAAAGATCACCTCCAAAGACCTGCAAGAACATCTTGCTACAGATGGTGGATCTGTACATCGTTCTACAATTCAGCGCAATTTGCACAAAGAACATCTGTATGGCAGGGTGATGATAAAGAGTGCTTTCTGCACTCACACCACAAACAGAGTCGCTTGTTGTATGTTGTATGTTGTATGCAGAAACCCGTGTCTCAATAAAGGCATTTTAAACAAAGTAATCTATGGCTGGTGCTGTCGACATCTGTAAATTGCAAGAACTCATTTAGACAAGCCACTGTCATTTTGGAATTAAGTGCTTTGGACTTATGAGACAAAAATTGAGTTGTTTGATCATAACAAAAATCGCTTTGCGTGGCAGAAGAAGAACACTGCATTACAAGAAAAACACCTGCTACCTACTGTCAAATTTGGTGGAGTTTCATGCACATCATGCTGTGGGACTGTGTGGTTAGTTCAGGGACTGGGGCCCTTGTTAAAGTCAAAGGTTGGATGAATTCAACCCAATATCAACAAATTCTTCAGGATAATGTCACAAAGTTGAAGTTACACAAGGGTTGAATATTCCAACAAGACAATGACCCTAAACACACTTCGAAATCTACAAAGACATTTATGCAGAAGGAGAAGTACAATATTCTGGAATGGCCATCACATTCCCCTTCTTGAATATCATCGAAAATCTATGGGATGATTTGAAGCAGGCTGTCCATGCTTGGCAGCCATCAAATTTAACTGAACTGGAGAGATTTTATATGGACGAATGGTCAAAATACTGCCATCCACAATCCAGACACTCATCAAAGGTTGTAGGAGGCATCTAGAGGCTGTTACATTTGCAAAAGGCATGTTATATATTAAAAGAAATTTGCTACTTTGAAAGCTCAGCCAATGTTAAACAAAAGTCAAAAAAAATAATTATCTATTATGCCTTGGATTTCCTTTTAGAGGGACATTATGTGGACAATACTTGGACAATACTAGTCTGAAGAGTACCTACATATAATTCGGTTATACTGATTCTTGCTTTTGGTCTGGTCACTTTTCTTCTTGCTGGGGTACTCAACCTATTTGTGATCCTGCTAAACACAGCCCAGTGGTCCTCGCATAGACCTGCTGAAGTTATTTGTTATCAGTGGGGTTGCAAAGCCATTTTATCATTTTATCAATGTCCAATGTTAGATTAGCTCCGCCACCCTCACACCGTGAAAAGATATAATGAAATATGACAAACTTACTATAAAAGCATTACTAATGATCCATCAAAGACCTCCCACCTTGTAGTCAGCCTTACAAGACACCTTAATTAGCAAATTCCATTTGAGGAAGATGGGCCTTGATTCTCAGGTAACACTGAATAATTCATGAACCACGAATGACTTTTTTTTTACCTTTATTATATCTGCCTTAGTTGCTCTTAGCAATAGAGCATTTCTTAATCTAATTCGATTTAAGCAGCATGCTTATTTAAATAACTTGTAGAGAAAGTAACACATACCTGCACATGGGTGATTTATGTTCTGCTCTCTCTAGTTGTGATTAAAAGCCCAGAAGCAACAGACATTTCCTTTCTCTTTTATATGGGAAAATAGTGGTTTTTCGTAAGGATATATATATATATATATATATATATATATATATATATATATATATATATATATATATATATATATATATATTTATATTTAAAAAAAATACATGGTACAGACTAAATAATGGTTATAGAAACCATTACTTAATGGGATACCAATGACTTTTTAAAAGCCATAGGGGTGATCCTAAGAAACTTACCTCCTGGGAAATTTTAGACCCAACTAACTGAGTGTTGGAAGTTCCACTGCTCCCTGTTCTCCACAAAGAAATTGCATAGAAGCCAGACTTCCAATGAGCTCCTGGGCTATGAATTTTATGAAGACTTACCACCAAAAATCATGCATTTTGAAAAAAAGTCTCCTTCGCAGCAAGTAATTTCCTAGAGATGACATTCTTGTAATTTTTACAATGTCCCTTTAAAAAAGGCCAAACGAATCCCAGTTTTTAAGTTAGGTATCCTTGAGAAGTTATCTAAAGTAAATGGGAAATATATCTTATTTAGATACGGCCCAGTTTGAACCTTTTTTTCTTCACATGTTCAATAAATCATGAGGACATATTCAGCAGAATAAATATTATATATCTCCATTTTTGTATTCATTGACTAAAATTAGAGTAGCTCGTATATAGGTTTCTGTAATAGAACAATAAATAATATCTATAATCTTACACTCTAATAAAATAACTTTTGAGTTAGGTAACGAAAAGATATCCATGCCCCCAGATATAATGCCCTTTTCTATTGGATGAAGGCAATACTAGTAAAATAGTGATTTATTTAGAGCTCTCTACAGATGGTGATACAGATAAATACAGGTATAGGATCCCTTATGCAGAAACCTGATATCCAACAAGCTCCGAATTACGGAATGGCTGTCTCCCATAGACTCCATTTTATCCAAATATTTCAAATTTTTTAAAATGATTTCCTTTTTCTCTGTAATAATAAAACAGTAGCTTGTACTTGATCCAAACTAAGATTGAATTAATCTTTATTGGAAGCAAAACCAGCCTATTGGGTTTATTTAATGTTTAAATTAATTTCTAGTAGACTTAAGGCATGAAGACCCAAATTACGGAAAGATCCATTATCCGGAAAACCCCAGGTCCCGAGCATTCTGGATAACAGGTCCCATACCTGTATATCTGCTTATACACAAAATGTACTACTTAGCTTGATTGCACACAGAACCCTTTTTAGCAGTCTGAAAAGCTCGCATGCCGCTACCATTTACTTTATATATTAAAATATTAAATGTGTTAGAGAACCAGTAAGCCCCCTTTTCATCCCCAAGTTGGAACTGAAATACTCTGACACCTGAACTGTCAGGATAGGCAGGAACAACATCAGGTGTGAGGTTGGCAGGAGGGAGCCTGTTTGTTGAGTAACCCGTGTTATGCATGAGATAGATTGATTGCAGAAGCTATGTAAAGTGAAGCACAGTGATTTAATGATGAATTAAATGTAATACCAAAACAAGCTGGAATGAAGTGGCACCAAAAGCAACTATTGGTTAAGCCAGTTGGCAAACTGTAGCAAGTCCTTAGTCAGGTAAGTGTTCTGGGGCTGGTGGAATTCAATCATAGTTAGGATTGACAAAGGTCAGAGCCGTATCGAACTGGGCTGGCGGAACACCGGGAAAAAAACAGGTGCGCCCCCGTTGGTCATTTGCAGCCCTGGTGGGCTCCAGTTCGACCCTGGGTCAGAGATACACAGAGTTCAATTGTAGTGGGGTACAAGCCAAGGTCAGAAGCAGGCGGAGTTCAATTGTACTTATAGTTTGAGCATACACCATGCGAAATTATAGCTAGGTGTGCAAAACAAACGGGACTCCAAATCACAAAAACAGTAAAGATAATAAAATGAGTGGGCGCTTCCTATAAAGCAATAATAAAGTTCACCACACACAGAGTCTCTGTTGTGTCTTTGAATATCTGTCACCTCCTCACATCAACCAAAGACACAAAAGGGAACATTTTGTGTAGTGCTGTGTGTTAATGACCAGATCCCTGCTAAAGATTATACTCACAGGATCTTTCCGATCATATAAGCAAATGGGCTCCCAGGCATCGAGTTCACCCGCTCGTAGAACAGTCAAAGTAAAATCGAGCGATCAAACGATTAAATTGTTCGAATCGAATGATTCGAAGTATTTCAGCGATCGATCGAACGATTTGTCTTCGACTTCAAAAAATCTAGAAAACTGCTCTAGAAGGACCCCATAGGCTAACATAGCACTTCGGCAGGTTTAATTTGGCGAAGTATTGAAGTCGAAGTTTTTTTTAAAGAGACAGTACTTCGAATGGTCGAATATTCAAACTATTTTATTTCGAATCAAATTCAAAGTCGAAGTTGAGGTATCCTTTTCGATGGTCGAAGTATCCAAAAAATTACTTCAAATTTTGAATTCTTTTACTTCGAAAATTCCCTCTAATTCACTTCGACCCTTGATAAATCTGCCCCTAAATGGCAGTGTGTAAGGGGTATTCTTAATTTAGAAGGATGTGGGGAGTTTAATCCCCTGCTGGTTCATCAAGTCCCAATTAGTTGTAGCGGTGCCCTGGGGAAGGCCTATAGCTTTTTAAAGGGGAGTAAGCACATGGCTCTTCCTTTTAGGATTCTATTTTCTGCTAACGGTGGTTGCTGGGGGAGCCTGGAGCATAAGGTGCCAGGAAGGAGCTCTGTGTCGTAAGGATAGCAGAATTATAGGAGAATTCTTAAAGGAGCAGGGACCCTGTGCATAAGGTTTAGATAGCAGATGCTGTAATAGAACACTCCAAGAGTGTTACATAGATATAGATATAGCTATAAGCTTTGCGCTCCACCAAGGAGATGAAGGGGCTCATTTACTAAAGGGTGACAGATAAAATTTACACTATTTTCTGCAATAAAATTTGCCCTGAAAATGGCTACTACTTTGTCAACTACTGAAAGTAGTTGACAAATGAACTTCACATTTGTTAACATTCACATGTTTTACCATGTACATTTTTTCCAATGCAAAACGTTGAATATTCACAAATGTATTAAGAGCATAGGAACAAATTATCAGGACCGCACAGCCTAGGGGCGCCCGCCTGAGGAATCCGACCCTGCTGGTCCACTGCATCTGGCTTACAAATGTTCTGCCTAGGAGTTGCTGGATTAAGGCCATTACAGCCAAGATAGGGTTACATTTACTTTTTTATATGTTGTTGCTTTGTTTCCCAAACACAGGCTACATTCTATATTGTTATATCACAAACAAGATGATAATTGACAGAACAGCAAATGAGGAGCACTGATTTCTTGCACTAGTGAAAATAATGTTGTTAACAATAAACATGGTAATATGGGAGATATAGGTATTAAATATTTTATACCATTTAAAAAGGACTTCAAAGAGAAACCACATGTATGTACAAAAACATATTGCTGGCTTGATGTTTAAATACTACACTAAACTACCATTTTCGCTAAATACATTGTATTTTCTGTTTCTTCACAGCAAATGACGTGCATATTTTAGTGCATTTTTACATTATTTCTACATATGAAACTATATTTTTGAAGACTACCCATATTTGGGCTAATTTAATATTAATTAACTGCCATTAGCGAGCCTAGTAAAATCACATTCATTTCTTTAGAGAACTGGGTTTGTTCAGCATTGCATATATTTTAGCTAAAAATATATATAATTAAGATTAGAAATTGCATTTGGGGAGTGTATTTTCCTTTTCCACTTTTCATTACGATTCAGTTCAAAAGCAGGTGATATGCTAAGGCTATTAATCTAGTTTGGCCACTTTACTGAATAGTCTAATTTATAAAAATAAATAAGTATATCAATTTATATGTTAAACACATTGGAGCCATTAAATAGCCCAGGGGCAGTGTCCTCTGTTCCATTGCCTTTACTGAGAAATTACTATTATATATTATTGTCCAAGCCTTCAATAGCCAAGGAGGATTTAGGTAAAGGTACAGAGGACTCATGAGTCACCAGGATTCGTTACAGTTCAGTTACTACTAATCATTTTTATAAGATGACAAATTATTTAATATACATGTTCAGTTTTTTTTTAGATATATTGGTAATTTATTGCTCTGTTCACATTTAAATTTGGAGCAAAGTTTGGTCATTTCCTGTATGTACCTATGAGGGTGGATATATATATTTTGTGAAGCATTGAGGATGTGTTTGCCTTAAGAAAGGTCCCACTTGGGACCAAAACGTCATGTCGGTTGTACATAAAATAACACTTTTTGCTAAAGAAATTCCTGGTGCTGCTTGTCTCTTTTTACATATATATATATATATATATATATATATATATATATATATATATATATATAAATATATATATATATATTATCTTATCTTGCACTGTGTAGATGGTGTGCTGTCCTCTGCAACAAACTATATAAGTGTGAGATTCATAATATATCTATCTACCTATGGTTGTGATAGGGAGTCTTTTCACTTGCACCTACTTGGTCTATGTGACATATTACGCATATTACTGCACCGTTTTCTTTTTTTATTTCACCATAACATGGTTATTTGGTATACTGTACTGCACTGCTGTTTTTATATTTTATATTTTTATACAATCTTCACTTAGTGAATTCGAGGGAATTTTCGAAGTAAAAAAATTCAAAATTCAAAGTAATAGGATACTACGACTTTGAATTTACTTAGACTTCGATTCGAAGTAAACTCGTTCGAATATTCGAAAATTCGATAACTGTCTCTTTAAAAAAACTTCGACTTCAATACTTCGCCAAATTAAACCTGCCGAATTGCTACTTTAGCCTATGGGGACCTTCTACAACATTTTTCTAAGTCTTTACACATCGAATAAAAAACCTTCGATCGATCGCTGAAATCATTTAATTCGACCGCAGGATTGCCAAATTTGTTGAAAAAACTTTGACGTTTTTTAATTCGATGTTTGAATTTCAAAGTTTTTTGTACTTTAAAATTCGACCCTTGATAAATCTACCCCTTACTGTCACTTATGTAAATAGCATGGTTCATCTTGTACTATATATGCACTGCTGCTATACTATAATTTTTTAAAAAATGTAGAATTTTTTATGGTAATTTTTTTGTACTTAGTTGTAGTATTTAACTAGCATGTTTTAACTTTGCACAGTCTAAAAAAATGGACCAGGATCCATTTCACTGTAACTATGCATGTGACAATTAAAGAATCTTATCTTATCTTTTGACTATCAAACCTTAGGGCTACCATTAAACATTAATAACACAGCAGGGTTATTTTGCTATCAATTTCGGATTTGCTCTAGCTTTACTCATAAGGTACAAGTTACTTGTTACTTAGAACAGTAAAAGCAAATCAGTCAGTTATGAGGAACTGTTTGTTGAAATACAACACTATAGGAAATGCAACTGCCATATTTTCATTTACTAGGGATAATGGGTTTCCAGGTAGTACACTTTTTTTTTAAAAAAAAAAGCAAAGCAAGCAGAAAAAGAGACAGCAATAGATGTAAAGTGGAGGGAGGCTAACCAATGTTTTACAAGACTAAGCTATACATTTTTATTTGCTGAGTTTTGTGAGGTACAGATCCAATCATGTTTTATGGAAGAAACTATCCCAGCTACATAAAATAATTGATAGATTTTTTTTTGAGATACAATGGAATGAATGAGTAAAGTAATGTGCAAATGGTATTGTATTTACAACGTTGTATATTTTTTTATTGATATTGCGCTTTCATTAATATGGGGTACACAGTAAGAACTGGCAATGCCTCCTATATTACGGTGAACATGTGAAAGACACTAAAGACATTTGTGGCACATTTCTTTGCAAATGTAATTAAAATTTGTGTTTAAACACAGTTCAAACTGGTGCACCGTGCACTGATATAACTGATATAATCAGATGGTTGTTGGATTATCTGTATCTGTATTTACTGGTAATCTTTATCTGAAGAAGGACTGCATGTCTCTAAGAGGGTGAGAGAAAGATTGAAAAAGAAAGAATAAAGCCTTTCACATAATCAGCTTCCTGACTGCCCACCAGAATCCATATTTGCTGTTATAAAAAGGAAAAGGTCGCCCTGACAGCTATGCAGAAACTATGTCGACATAGCAAATTACATTTACAAGAAACATGTGGTAAACATGTTTCAGTCTTGCACTTTGTATTATTGTTTTCTTATTTTTATTAGATTTTTACATGACAAGCAAAAAACTAGAAAACCTGCTTATATAGCAATATTGCAAGACATTTCTTAGCACTGTGTGCCAAAATAGTCCAGTATGCAGAAGAAAAAAAAATGTATTGTAACAATTGGAGAAAACAAAATACACTATACAGATTACAGTTGTTACATTGTTACAGATTTGTTTTGGCCAACTAATAATTTGGCACTTATAGCATTTTTGGGGGTAAAAACACAAAAACATATGTTGACCCCTAAAACCCAAGTTGCAATGCTTTCCCAAAATTGGCAGTTTTGATAATGTACCTGAAATTGCCTCAATGCTTCCAGTTTCTAGCATCTTATGACATAAGCACATAGTATTAGATACCGAGAAAATACCTCCTAAATATGTATGCCAGGGTCCACTGAACAGTTTTATTCCCGTTGTGCATAGGATTACCAAAGTATTTGGTGTCTACAGACTTTAAAATTAAGTTAGTGCATACAAATTGTCCCGATGTCACTCAGCTACTGAAAAATCAACACATTTACTGCATTTTATGGGGGGGGTAAAAACACAAAGATATATGTTGACCCCCCCAAACCATATATTTTTGGGAAGTACTCATTCAGGAGAATCCAAAATAATCATGTATTTCTATTGTATTATAGTCATAATGCTTTCATAAATTTGATGGGGGTTTTTTTATGAGATACCAGAAAATCGCCTCAATGCTTCCAATTTTTAGCATGTTATCTCCCACATAGCATAAGGTACAAAGAAAAAACATCAGGTTGTTGCCCATTATGCAGAAAATTACCTAAGTATCTGGTGTCTGGTGTTTAGACACTCCAAAATGAAGTTAGTGGATACACATTTCATAGCATATCTTTCTACTATCAAAATAAATATTGCCTGATTTACAGTATGTGGAAAAAAAGCAGCAAACTAGCAAACCAAAAAAAGATATATTTTCCAAAAGTACACATTCTGATGAATCCAAAATGGTAAATTCTCCTCTCTACAGCAAACTACCAAACTGCAAGGCCATGCCAAATGCAGTGGTTTTTATGATATCTCTGGAAATCGGCACAAATCTTGCACTTTACCCCATTGTATACCCCAGATTCGTAAGATACCAACATTGAACATTCTAAATAAGCAGGGGTCTACTGAACATTTTGATGCCCCATACACAGTAACACTTTACCAAATTGTGCACAGAAACCCCCAAATGAAAATAGTATTTATGAATCTTCACCTCTGACCCTCTGGCTGCTGCAATATTAGCGCCAGATATGTGTATTACATGCCATAAGATCCCCCCTAACAGTAGGGAGACCCTAAAAAAACATATATTTTCCAAAAGTATACATTCTGACGAATATAAAATGGGTAAATATGTCTTTCTACATCAAATTACCAAACTGCAAGGGCATGCTAAACGTAGTTTTTTTAACAGTTTAAGAGTTGGGAGACCCTCGAAAACCATACATTTTCTGAAATTACACATTCTGCTGAATCCAAAATGGATAAATACATCTTTCTATGACAAACGGCAAAGCCAAAACATAGCAGTTTTTATGAAAATCACAAAGCTTGCACTCATGATATACCCGAGCTTTCACAGCATACCAACATAAAGCATGCAAAATAAGCATGTCCGGGGTCTACTGAACACTTTGATGCCCAAAATGCATACATTTACAAAACTATATGGTATACAGAGACCCCAAATTGATATATAGCAGACAAAATTGCCATGGGCAGAAACAAGTAACAAAGAGCAAAAATCACTAAAATCCAATTAAACTACTAAATCAATGGGTTTTTATCTCACCTAGTGTAATCAGCAGTCATAATCACATCATAGTGTGTGTACACTTGGCAAATTGCATGTTATGTGCGTATGCGCTGTGAATGTGTAAAAGCCCCCTAGTGGCACTTGCTTGTTGAAAACGGTGGGCAGGCTGGAGTACAGGAGGACCGATGGAGCACAAAGATCTGCGCCATCAGGGTGGGGTTCGGTTCCAGAAGGAAGAGGTGCCTGCAGCACATACACAGAGTATGTGCAGTGAATCAACAGAAAAGAAGACGGGGAGCTACTGGGGCATCTTTGGAGACACAGATCTTTACTGGTAAAAGGGCTGTGGTTGCCTTGGGCTGCTACTGAAGTCCAAAACATAATGTATAACATTTCTAGCCTATGTCTTCAGTTAAGCTTTAGTTCTCCTTTAAAGGGTTAATCAAACACATTTAACAAACATTTTTGTGCCTATGATTACGTATGAATAGCACAAAACACACCAGGCATGTGTTATATTAAGTATATGGGCTCAATAAAACATTTGTTATCACTTTGTGACCTTTGCTGACAGCTGGTCCTCCAGTAGCGCTCTTCACAAGGGTTCAATGGCTTTCTTGTAAAACCCAGTCAACTTTGGATGAGTGTACCATGTATCGTCTTTGACTTATTAAAAAAAATAAGAGGAAAGCATATGTATATAAGTTGACTTGAAAGATTTAGCAAAATTTGAAGTTGATATTTTATGCAATTTTATGGGTTTTTGCAGCAAAAAATTGTAAATTTGAGTTTCCAGATTTATTACAGGTTAAGTTGTGTTTTCCATGAAAAAATCAGTTTTCAAGCTTATTTTGGAGTAAAAAATAGATTTTTTGGGGGAAAGAAAACCTCAACTTTTTTGAGATTTCTTATACACTGACCCTGGGAATATTTTGGATCTGTCAAGATCATGTAGAAGTCAATGGCAGAGGACCCTTGAACCATTTGAAGATGTTAACAGCCTTCATAGCATTTCAGAGGGTTTCACTCGAAAACTCAATCTATTCGAGCAATTCAAGGTTTTTTTGCTAAAAACTCAATCAATTAGCATCTTAAATTAGAAACCATTCGAGTTGTGCATTCATTTGCCTAAAAAACACTAAAATTGCATCTTTGCTAAACGCAAAAAACTCAAAAAGACAAATACAAAAATGTATCTAAAAGCTAGTCAGTTCGTGTAAAAGTCAGTGGGAGTTTTTTTCAATTCAATTTTTTGTGGCAGACACTTTGAAAATGTGATTTTAACATGTTCAAGGTGTTTTTTTCAAATCAAAAAATGTAATGTGTTTTAATAAATTGGCCTCCCAGGTTGATACATCCTTAGAATACATCCCCATTTTACATCAAGAACTTTAGAAAAAATATCCCATCTTTGTAAATATAATTGCCTTGGAGAAACTCATGATAAAAAAGCTATAGGTTGTAAATAAATGTGCATTAGGAATGGAAATTGAATTCACACATAGACTGAAACCCTAAAAAACATAAACCAGCAATATTGCATAAATATAATTTGTACTGAAAATATGCTTTGATTGTAAACATTTACTATGAACAGATTTTTTTAAACATGCACTTAATAACGCACCAGTATTTTGCTACATAGTTTCATATATAACATTTTTAATAAGTGTGTTCACTGTCAATTAAAATTACATACTTAAAATTCACACTCCACTTGTTGATCAACAAGCCCAATTATAGGTGTTATGTTGTCACAATTATGTTGGAATAGTTTGCTGGTGCATGAAAGACAGATTAACACATTGTTAGGTACTTATCTCATACTGAGCAGGCCTGCAGTGTTATTTGCATTTGAAAACCTGGATTTGCAATTGGTTTCCAATCTCTCTTTTAAGGTGTTGGTTTTAATTTACACATACTTGTACAATATACTGGTTTTCTGACCTAGCTACAGATCTGGACAATGTAAAGTAAACCAAAAAATCCTTTAACAAAAAATCCTTGAAATGGAACACTTTATTTTCATGAATGAAGTTATGTATTGGGACACAAAGTGCAGCACCTATAATATACGATTAAAAGGAAGTGTTTTAATTGTATGTATTTGTAAGGTTTATACACGTTTTTGCTCTGTTACTGTGAGTATACATAAATAGGATTTTTTTTTAAATGTGCGAGCTTGAATTGCACTCCCATTATTCAGCTGATATCTATACACATTCTAACCAGAAGAACTAAAATGTTAAATGAGTATAATTTAATTTAGTCCAGAGTGTTTCGGGCAATGTGTTTTTTTTTATCCTTCACCACCAAGCATGGAAGTACAGTTGTGTTTTTGTCAGAAAGGACAGGAAGGTACAGCTATAATTTTAAATGTAATGAAAAAAACACTTGCATTGTTGCTAAGTACTTTATCATAGTCAATACCCATTGTTTAATCATTTGAAAAAGGTAAGCCTACAAATGTCTGCATAAATTATTTAAGATTTTTATTAAATATTACTAGATGTATTACATACCTAAATTAAATAGCAATTAAAGGACATGTAACCCCCCCACACACACAACGTTTTAATCAGTGAACAGCCTCTTTGAAATCTTTATATCTTTATTTACCTGTCACTCTTGTTATTAAAAGGTTAAGAGTATGGCTGCAGCATCCCCTTAATCAGAATTTAGAATTCCTTCTACTCCTCTAACCTACTCTGCCCCTCCCTCAGGAATTTACTTTGACTGTTGGCTCATGAGCATGCTCAGTTCTTCTCAGCTCAGATTACTAAACTCAGTCTAACAGCCAATGAAGAGATAGCATTGCTGGTTCCCAAAGAACCTCTGCTCTAGCTGTCTGCTCCTATTTTTAAATGCTAACCCTATCTCCTTAGCTCAGCTTATCCATTACAGCTCAACCCCAGCAGAACTTTTTATCAAAGTTAGTGATGGGCGAATTTATTAGCCAGGCGCGAATTTGCGCATTTTCGCCGGCGTCCAAAAAAACGAACATCGGTGTCCAAAATGGGACGCCAGCGCCGTTTCACGAATTTTTCACTGTTTCGCGGATTTTGCGGGAAACGGCGCAAATTCGCTCCTCACTAATCAAAGTATGTTGTGCCTGTGTAAACTTGCATTCTGCATTGCATGCACTTAGCAGCATACATGTCCTATGTACTGATTTCAATGTTACTGATGTGTCACTGATGTGTCAGAGGGAGAATGGCCACCAGGTGAAAGCTGCTATTTGTTTCAGGAAAATGTCATGCTGCTGGCAAATGGAGGGGGTATGTGCAGCACAAATGATGTGGCTTGTGTGGGGAAGATATGCCCAACTTATAAACACAGTAGGAAAATGTCCTTTAAGGTCTATGTAGAAGCAACAGAAATACTAAATGCCCTCACAATTAAGACTATCCTAAAATGATTATCAAACGGAGAAGAAAATTCTCTTTTCAAATTCAAGTCTTAAATTAACTTTGGTGTACGGTATTCCTAGCTATCAACACTTGACTTTCTTGTTCACTTTTAAGACAAAATGGTTAAAAAATATAGTTCAAAAACTGCTATATTGCAGGTTGAACACATTTGTGCTATATCAGATTTTTTCTTCCTCCAGCCATGGACTTTACTTAGTATGCTTATAACACATATGAATTGCTTTATTAAAGGGGGCCTGTCATCTGAAAACAAAATAAACTTTAATTACACTAAGGGGCAGATGTATTAAGGGTCGAATATCGAGGGTTAATTAACCCTCGATATTCGACTGGGGAATTAAAATCCTTCGACTTTGAAAGATTTTGCGCAAATAGTTTGATCGAACGATCGAAGGAATAATCATTCGATCGAACGATTAAATCCTTTGAATCGAACGTTTCGAAGGATTTTAATCCATCGATCGAAGGATTATCCTTCAATTAAAAACAGATAGCCTTGCTTATGGGGACCTTGCCCATAGGCTAACATTGAGTTTGGTAGCTTTTAGGTGGCGAACTAGGGGGTCGAAGTTTTTCTTAAAGAGACAGTACTTTGACTATCGAATGGTCGAATAGTCAAATGATTTTTAGTTCGAATCCTTCGATTTGAAGTCGAAGTCGTAGTCGAAGGTCGAAGTAGCCCATTCGATGGTCGAAGTAGCCTAAAAAACACTTCGAAATTCTAAGTATTTTTTCTTCTATTCCTTCACTCAAACTTAATGAATGGGCCCCTAAATAGATTATTTGAATTTTGTTTCCTTCGGACTGGGAATTCATAATTATAGCAAGCAGGCAGGAGCCATTTTGTGGACACTGTTATTAAGGCAAGCCTCGCATCATCTCAAAACCTTGTTTGTGCACAAAAATGGGGGAGCTGATGTCCATCCCCATGCACTGGTTACACAATTAAATGGTAGAGAGAGAACGGGGGAATGTGGGGAGAGCATTGACATGTAGTAAGTGCTGAATGGAAAGTGAAAGTAATTGTCTGCCCCGCCTCTATGGCTAAGGCATAAAGGAGGGGCAGGCAATATTTGATTGACAGCTGATATTTTAAAATGAGTTTACAACAACTATGAATGCTTTAATAAAAAAAAAAGAATTTGGATTTGTGTTTAATCGAAAAGGACTTTTATTATACAGCTTTTTACGTCTGGGTGAAAGGTCCACTTTAAAACTCAGTAGACAGGGATAATCTGTAGGACAAAAGATCAATATTGTATCCACTGTCTCTTGTTATCTTATCTCTCTTACAACATGCCAAAGCTTTGACTGGTATATATCTTTCAACTTTACACTTTCGTTTCAAACATAATCAGTTACTTTAATTCTGAAATTCTAGTTCAACATCAAAGTGCAATGAAAAAGTATATTTAAATTTCTTTTGTGAAACTGAAATCACGTTTTCTCTGAGCACCGCAGGGAATCAAACTGCTTTATTTTTCAACTAATCCAATTGCATTCAGTGCAATATGTTGAAGAAAATTTCAGTTCAGTGGTAGAACAGCACTCTGGAGACTGAGTGAACGTGAACATAAGTGTGTTTAAGTGAAATACAACCTACTTGTATATGAATGAAAACTTTCTAAAATTCATAGATTTATGTAGCAATAATATCACTTGAACAGAGTGAATAACATTATACAATGCTAATCTCGCTTCTTGGTCAGATGGAAGTAATATGTTATATCAAAAGTGCCTCTAGAAATGACTGAATTCAGATTCTAGTGCTTATTTGCCAAATATGCAGTCTGTCTCCATTATAATCTTTTTTTTTTAATGTGCCAGAGGATTTAAGTGAATAATAACTGCTCCTGTCAAATTTCAACAAAAGATACTTGGTTCATTAGAATCAACCATAGGTGTGTTTTTTTATCTTAATTTAATTTATTTTTTGTGCAGACAAAATAGCTGAAGTGAACAATGTTATCCAATAACCATAGTATTACCACTTTAGTAGGGTCATATCATAATTTGACTTTTATTAGCATCATAAATTTTTGTAGGGCCAATGTTAATTCTTAGAATTTAAAATCCTCGGATTTGTCAAAATTAAGATCACATTTTTTCTGCAATTTAAGTTTTTCATTCATTTTCATTGAATTCGAGTTTTATAAACGAATGTCGAGATTTAACAAACAAAAACATTGAAAGCTCAGATAAAAAAATTGGCAACTAAAAGCTGGCATGCTTCTGTAGAATTCATTTGGAGATGTATTTTCCAAATTCAAGCTATTTTAATATTTGAATTATTTTAAAAAAAAATAGATTTACTGGACTCATTGAAAAATAGTAGATTGTGACAATTTTGTTCACAATTTAAAGTCGAAGTCGAAGGATTTAACTTCGAGGGTCGAATATCGAGGGTTAAATAACCCTCGATATTCGACCAATAGTAAATGTGCCCCTTACTGTACAGTATATCTTTTAGAATTAAAAAATACAAAAACTGGTTTCTGAGAATTTACATTAATTTCTTTCCTCTGTTTTCCTTTTTGACTTTTTTTTTTGTGCTTTAAACTCTAGTACTCTTCTGGAACTTGAAATCAACAAAAAATATTATCTTAACCTTAAGTTCTGACTTCTACTTTTAAAGAATGACAATGTTCATAAAAACTGGCAAAACTCCCATTTACTGTGAAAACAGAATTAAAGCATTATCTGAGCACCAAAAATGATTCAGAGTTATAGAATTACTTATTGGATTTTTTTCCTGCAGAGATACAGTATTTGTTTTATTGTTGGCACATTACAAATTCCTCACTTTAGAACGTGATACAATAATGATCCTTTTATAAGACATATATAGACCGTACACGGTAAATTTTGAGCCTTTTTTAGCGCAGACAGGTTGAAACAATGCATACCCACAAATGGAATGATTTTCTGCATGGAACAGCTGCAGATCAAATGTTTTATAACACCAATTATACACATAATAGTAGTCAGAGTATTTAGAAGGTCCGAGGTGCATTTTTCCAGCTAATTTACAGCTACATGAGTTTTTTTGTAATTGTAAAGTATGGTTTTTCCATTTACAAAATGCTGCTTTAGTAAAACTCCAGGAACAGGCTTTTCTGATTCTGTTTCCTGAAGACAGGATGTAGGTAATAATTGTTAGGTCTATGAGAAAGAAGAAGAAAAAAATCCTTGTGGCTTTTTAATATGACTATGAATAGTGTGACTCTCAAGCTAGATAAGATAAAACCTAGAATAAAAAGCTTGAATTACACCAGCAGAAGTCTAATAGCCGCAATTACAAGGCCTAGTAGTTGGACTCCACACACCCACATCAGTGCCTGAAGGTAAATGATGTTAGAAGAGAAGAGCGAAAGCCTTGCAAATAGGAGTGCATTCACTTGTAAAAAGCCTAGATGAGCCATCAACACTGGTCATTGTGCCTATTCAAATAAAGCTATTCAGTTGTCTTGGTGATGGCTACATGAAAAAAAAATCTCTAGTGCTCTTCTTTAATTATAGAATAGCCCACCCACCTCTAATCATCAAACTCAGTGTCTAGATGGAAGGTGCATAAAGCAGCTTCAGCTACTCTAAGATTGTAATGCTTATTGCCATGATCAAAAGGCTAACTATTAATGCGCTGTTTTATATTTTTTAATCACTATTAATGTACTTTTGGTGTAGGCAAGCTTATGTGACATTCAGATATTTCTTTTACATGTTCTTGCCTTTTGTGTTTCAAGTCCCATTTGGCTGAATACATGTCAGAAGGAGCTAACTGTCAGGAATAAAGTCAAATAAAACACCTGGGCATTTCATTTAGAAGTGAAGAAGAGGCTGCCACTGTGTACTTGACACATCATAACTTTTATATGGTTCAAAATACGTTGGGTTGTAATTTGCATGTCAAATTCAATAATAAAAAATAAAAGTGAAGAAGATAAAGATTTTAGTATATACTGTATACATTTGTATAAGATAGAGCCGTTCACAAAAGGACATTTCATTTTTATATTGCTGTTACCCTGCACACACAAATACGGATTTATTAAACTGGCCATATATAGGTATGGGACCTGTTATCCAGAATGCTCAGGACCAAGGGCTTTCCGGATAATGGATCTGTCCGAAATTTGGATCTTCATACCTTAAATCTACTACAAAATCATGTAAACATTAAATAAACCCAATCGGCTGGTTTTGTTTCCAATAAGGATTAATTATATCTTAGTTGGGATCAAGTACAAGCTACTTTTTTATTATTACAGATAAAAAGGAAATTATTTTTTAAAATTTTGATTATTTGGATAAAATGGTGTCTATGGGAGACTGCCTTTCCGTGATTTGGAGCTTTCTGGATAATGGGTTTCCAGATAACGGATCCCATACCTGTATGTAATAAAAATAAGAATACAACTGCAAACTTAGCAAAAATTAGAATACACATTTACATTTAGCAATTCAATAATGTTTCCTAATGTTTATTGTAATGCAAACTTTAATTTGAGCATTGCACTTTTTTTTGCAACTGCTTCAAAGATACAGATACAGAAGAAAAAATGCCCATGACTTCAATAAATTTGGATGGTTATTTACTAAAACTTAAATTTATCTAATCTTTTTACTAAACCAAGCTCAACCAAACTCCCATCCACGATTTTATCTTATTTATTAATAAAATAACTCGAAAAACTTGGGTTGGGAAAATACTCTAAAACTCAAACATATGAATTTTTCGTACGAAACTCAAATATCTTCAAATTGTAAAAGGGACATCTGCCATTGACTTCTAAATGACCTTAGTAGGTTTGAGCAAAAGTTTTTTTTTTCCCTTAAAATTCGAGTTTTAGCCCAAAAAAAACTCGAGGTTTAGTAAATAACCCCTTGGTATAAGAAAAAACAACCACTGACTTGAAAAATGCATTTGTATTTTGTGAATTTTTCAGCAGTTTCTTTTCAGTTAAATGTGCTAGTTTAACTCATCACTAGTAGATTTGAAAAATGCACTTTTAAAATCGGAACAGTATTATGTGAAAATTGTAAAATGCAAATTTTTGTTCGTATTTTTTCAAATTTGAATTTACTTATATGTTTTCGTACCACAATATTATTACAGATCTATTATCGAGAATGCTAGGCACCAGGTAATGGCTCTTTCCATAATTTGGATCTTTATACCTATAGGGGCAGATTTATCAAGGGTCGAATTTCGAAGTGGAAAATACTTCGAAATTCAACCATCGAATAGAATCCTCCGACATTCGAAGTCGAAGGATTTTATACATTGCACGATCGTATTATGATCATAGTACGATAGTATGATTTTCCTTTGAATCCAAAAAACTTAGAAATATGTTCTGGCAGGTTCCCATAGGCACATAGCACTTCGGCAGGTTTAAGTTGGTGAAGTATTGAATTGAAAGTTTTTTTAAAGAGACAGTACTTCGATCATCTATTAGTCGAACAATTTTACTTTGAATCGAAGGTCAGAGTCGTATCCTATTCGATGGCAGAAGTATCTAAAAATTACTTTGAATTTTGAATTTTTTTACTTCAAAAATTCCCTCGAGTTCACTTGCTCCTAAGTCTGCGAAAAATCATTTAAACATGAAATAAACCCAAATAGGATTCTTTTGCCGCAAATATGGATTCACACAGCTTATTTACCATCAAGTACAAGACACTGTTTTATTATTACAGAACAAATTAAATGATTGTTTAATATTAGAATTATTTGCTTAAAAATGGATTTTATGGAAGATGGCCTTCCTGTAATTTGGAGCTTACTAGTACATTCATTCAATATTTTTCTCACACAATTAAATCATTAGAATGAAATAATGTTAATTAATAGTGATGGGCGAATTTGCGCCGTTTCGCTTCGCCGAAAAATTTGCGAATTTCGCGCGAAATTTGCGAAACGGCGAAAATTTCGCGAAACGGCCCATTTTTGACGCCGGCTTCTGTTTTTTCGAAAAAAAATTTTGACGCCGGCGAACTTTTGCCGCAAATTTTCACCGGCGTTTCGCGGATTTATTCGCTGGCGGCGAAACGCGCAAATTCGCCGCGAATTCGCACCTGACGAAAAAATTCGCCATCACTATTAATTAATAACCGTAATTTTAACCCTGGTGATTTTGAAAATGTAGTATTAGACTAAAGGCAGCATTTTATACAGCAGGAACAATACAATTGTGTATATTTAGAAAACTATGGAAAAAAAATATACCAGATCTTGTCACTATGATGCCATGGCATGCTGTGTAAAATCACACATATTTATAATGCTGTGTAATTGTCTTCAGTCAGTGTATTGATAAGTGTAAAATGATGGAATAAAAAAAGTGTTATCTTAAAAAAATGTGTCAAAAAAAAATTGTGTTGAGTGCTGCAGCTTTTTACAAAAATGTTACACGATTTTTTTCAAAATTAATTCCATTCACCAGTCTTGAATGGTGTAAGATAATGCAGTAATTATAGGCATTTCTCTGACCCTTTTTTGAATCAAATTCCTATTTTGTTATTTGTATGATAAGCAATGCAGGGTTTTAACTCAGGTGTAAACATTAATGGTGCTTTATAAACACACCACTTATTTTAAACCATTTTTTTATAATCTTTTGAGTACAAAATATTTTACAGATCATAATATATAACAAAATAAATATATTTATATGTGGGGACCAATTTATCAAAGGTCAGATTTTAGTGGCTTACAGATTTTTGAAACCATGACCAAGCTCACTTTCGCAGAATAAATCTGAAAACCTCTAAGGGGCCAATTCACCAAGCTCAAGTGAAGGATTCGAAGTAAAAAAACTTCGAATTTCTACGTGTTTTTTGGGCTACTTCGACCATCGAATGGGCTACTTCGACCTTCGACTACGACTTTGACTTAAAAATCGAACTAAAAATCGTTCGACTATTCGACCATTCAATAGTCGAAGTACTGTCTCTTTAAGAAAAAACTTCGAACCCCTAGTTCACCACCTAAAAGCTACCGAACCCAATGTTAGCCTATGGGGAAGGTCTCCATAGGCTTGGCTACGTTTTTTTGGTTGAAGGATAATCCTTCGATCGTTGGATGAAAAATCCTTCGAATCGTTCGATTCGAAGGATTTAATCGTTCGATCAAACGATTATTCCTTCGATCGTTCGATATTGGAAGTCGAAGGATTTTCATTCCCCAGTCGAATATCGAGGGTTAATTAACCCTCGATATTCGACCCTTGATGCATCGGCCCCTAAAAGTCCGAATTGATTTAAAATAGTCGAATAGGATCAGAGCAGCTGCAACTGACTTCTATAGGACCTTGACAACTTTTACCTGGTGAAGTCTGTATAAGAGGTTTTCGTGGCTTTTACACTGTGGTGGTTATTTATTAAAACTCAATTTTTTTCTGGTCAGGCTTTTTTTTCTGAGATTTATTAAACCCCGATGCTGCAAAAATCCTAATCCCGTTCAGCAATCTCAAATGTGTCAAATTCATATGTAAGTCAATGGGAGAATGTCCCTATCTCAATTTGAAGATATTGTGGTTTGCGCTGGGTTTAGCCCAATAATACGAAACATTCAGGGTTTCGGGCAACAACCTGGGAATTCAAGCGAATCTGGAGAAAAAGTCCAAAAAACATATGATTTGGGTTTTTGCTCAATTTTATTGAGTTTTTCCTGATCCGATTTATTTGAGTTATTTTAATGAAGAATAAGGCAAAATCGGGGATGGGAGTTTGGTTGAGCTTTTTTTGAGATAAAATTGGATTTTAGTAAATAACCCCTTTAATAAATCTCAAAATTTTTAGAAAAAATGGGAAAACTACAAATTTTCAAGATTCATGAAAAATATCAAAAGGTCATTTAAAAAGGGTCATTTAAGAAGTCATTGGATGCAACTGCTAAAGCATAAAGGGGTGCAAAATTGAATACTTTAGGGTTCATTCAAAAAGCACTTGGGAGCGAAGTTCTGCTATGCTCTGCATATCGCTCCACTGCTCTCTAATGTGTACATGTGAATGAGGTGCATGTTTGGGAATAGTAGGGAGGAAGAGGAGCCACCTACAGGCCTCCACCCACCTCTCTTGAATGCAGTGCTCCCAACGTACATTTGCCGACTGCTGACCATAACGCTTGCCAATATGCCACCTTGTGTCTGTTTTCTTGCAGTTTGCACTGTACAGTAAACAAGGAGGGTAAATATTTTAAGACCAGGGGTTCTCTTAAAATGAGTGAGATTCTTGTAATTCTTTACTATATTTGCCACTGCTTCCTTGTTCTATTGTACTACTTGATCATATACAGACATTTTTTCTTTGTTCTTTTGTAAAATAAACATATATCTAACATGGTTTATCATGTGAAAACTAAGATTCTATAATCTTTTGAGTAATCTGCCTTAGCCAGGACTGTTGCTGCCCCTTGGGAAAGAGAAAAAAATAGCTTTTGTTGCTGAAAACTTTCTATGTATTACTATTGCATAAATGTCACAATTGAAGCCCTCTATTTCTCTCACCCATGACGTATAATAGAAGCAGGTTGGTCTCGTTGGTGATGATCCTATCTCATCTCATTCTAAGATAACATGCTGTGAGAATTAGTGATGGGCAAATTTATTCGGCAGGCCCAAATTTGCAGCGAATGAGCGTGTTTCACTGCCGGGGAATAAATTTGCGAAGCTGCCACAAAAATTCGGCGGTGTAGAAAACATTTTGATGCCGGCGTCAAAGTTTTTTCAAGCAGGCAGCAATTTTGACGCTGTGACGATTAACGTACGCCTATTGGTTTTAATGGGCGCTGGCATCAACTTCGCCGTTTCGTGAATTTTGCGGGAAATTCACGAAATTCTGTGCGAAACATGATAAATTCGCCCATCACTAGTGAGAAGCTAAAGTGTATGAAATTAGTACACAGCTGTTATGCTCCCATTGATCACAGTGGGTTTTATAAGCTCAGACCAGAAGTAATGCCTTCATAAGACCCTGATGTGCCAATCAGAATACAGGAGCAATGCATGTTTCATGCCAATGTTTTGGCTTTCTTAACATATTAGACAGTAGCTTAATAGATAGGGAGATTCACAAAATATTTTGGAAAATTCAGACACATTCATCAGGAGTCACCTGAATGGGCACAAGAGAGTAAACCCACTACTGGATGAAGTATGGATGCAAAAGCCATCGAAATTAAATACTTTTATTAGGCCCCATCCTGAAATAAGAATGCAATGATACCATGATGGATGCTAAACCTCAACTACATTCTCATTAGGGATGGGCGAATTTTTTCGCCTTGTTTCGCCGCAAAAATGACGCCCATAGACTTGTATGGCATCGAGCGTCAAAAAAAAGACGCGCAACTTTAATGGGCGTCCACGACATTTCGCCGGCGGCTAATTTTCTCCCTGTTTCTCATAAAATAAAAACTTAGTTTAAGTTAGGGTTTATATCTTTAATAATGTTCCTCATTTTAATTGTCTTTATCTTTTCTAACTTCTTTTTTCCTGTATTTCTAGGCAAATCATATAAAATTGAAATAGAAAATGATAGTATACATTTGTTAAAGGTGAAAGTCAATAAAAGTTGTTTTATTCATATTTCTTAAGCAACTGAAGAGAAATATGTCATGGTTTCATTGAATTAGAACCAGGCATATACACTACATACTGAAGTGGCCCACGTCCTTCAAATGATATGTTGCTCAGGGTAATCTTACCTTTGACAATGTCCAGAAGTATTTTTTAGACACTATAATATGCACCTGCTCATTCATGTAAATTAGTAATATCACATTAATCATGCCTGTCACTGTTCCAAATCAATTTTTAGTGCTTGGCCATGCAGATATTTATTTTCTAAAGAGATTTTATAAGGCAGTGGTGTCATAAACAGCATGGGACCGCAATTAATACTTCGAAACCCCCAGTGAACGAAAGAGCTGACGCTGGGAGAAAGCAAGGTTTAGAATATTTGTATGTGCCCAGTCTATTACAGAAAAGGAATGATTACTAATAATTGACCTATATTACCAATTTTTCATTTGGTGTTAAGGTAACCAAGAGAATTCATTCTACTGAATGGAGATAATGGTTGTGTTTTCTGGCACACAGCACTTGTACATATATTTTCAATTTTCATTTGTAATTTGTTGTAATACCTCAGTAAATAGACAGCTGGTATTATAGCGCTGTCTATGAATGTGATTAAAAATAACTTTACTACCTATTACTTTGTAATACCAAAGAACACAGTAAGATATTTTAATAATTGAAATGATTGAAATACACATTTAGAAAACAGAACCCATTAGTAGTGATGAGCGAAAAATTCTCGAAATTACCAAAAAATTTCTGAAATGGCAAAAAAATTATGAAACTGGTTTGTCATTAACTCATGCTCATGGCCAGCACCATAGCCTGTTCCACCCTTTTCCCCTATCCCACTCTTCCTCCCTCTCCCACACTCACCTCCCATCCCACCATTCCTGCCTCTCACACGGACCTTCATATGGGACCGTGCCTTAAAAAAAAATAAGGGGGGTTTTGGATAATTGGGGGAGGGAAAGGATAAATAAATAAAACACTATACTAAATCCCTCAGCAGTAGTGTGCACCCACAAACAGAAAGAGACAAACGCAGCCCTAACAAGGGCTGTTGGGTCTCAAAGGTGATCAGACAAGCAGAAGAGGGAAAGCAGTAAATTGAAATCCACAACTTCCACTTGCACTCCACAGCTTGCTCCACAAACACCTACTCTAGCTGAATAAAACAAAAATGCTCTTATCTCTTACTCTATGCACAACCAACGATGCACTGGGTAATGACCGCCTCTGCATCTCATTGTATAGACAGTGGGAGGGCTCAGATCCAATTGGCTGATGTGAAAGGAAAGGGGAAGGATAATATTACATTTCCATTTGTCGCTCGTGATAATTTTTTTGTCGTGCTAGGCGAAACAGTCGGTTTTGCAAAAAAATTCAACGTTGGTGAAACAAAAAAATTCACCACAAATCTAACTATGGCAAAGTTCTTTGCCCATCACTACCCATTAGATTGATTTCCTGGATTCTCCCCATTTAACCCTTTAACTGCCAAGAACGTAGCTCCTACGTTCTTTGAAAAAAGGCTTTAAGTGCCAAGAACGTAGGAGCTACGTTCTTTACTAAAACAGCTCTCTCTCTGCACACACTGCAAAATCAGCATGCAGAGAGGAGCAGCTAGCAGCAGAACCCCCTAGGCAACGAGCTTACCTGAAAAAGATCGGCAATCCTCCACTCCAGGGTCGCAGAGAGACGCAGCAACAGCAGCAACCGATTCAGCAGCTTCCATGTCCCAAGCATCAGCACAGCACATGTTCCTGCTCCGCCCACGCACTTCCTGGTGCAGTGACTCGGCGTGTCTCAACTGAAAAGCACTGAAAAGGACTCCTCTTCATCTAGATTTGGTAAGTGCCCCTTTTTTTACTTATTTACAGGTATTTACAGGTATTTACAGGCATTTACAGGCATTTACATATACACAGTACACATACTAGTAAAAGTAGTTTTTTTGTTTTTTTTTTGATTTTCTGATTTTTTTGATTTTTCAAACTTTTGCACATATTTACATACTCAAATACATATATGCAAATATTTATACACTTTTTAGAGCTGTGCATCCATGCATACACAAACACTAATTTTCTAAGTTTCCCTTATGTTATTTCCCTAAAAACTTTAGATTTCACAGCATGACTACTGGATCAAGCATTCTGACCTCTAACCACGCTGTCGGATCAGTTATTTTGTTATTTCGTTGATTTTCCTAATTGTATTTGCTTTTTTGTGATTTTTATTGCAGTTTTATGCTTGCATTGTTTTTCCTTATGTAATTTTTTAGCCTCATTTACACTTTGATAATTTGGGATAGAAACATATTTTTAGCAACTCTGTGTTCATCAGAATGTGTACTTTCCAAAAATATATGGTTTTGGGGGGTCTTTGTACTGTTAGGGGGTCTTACGGCACATTATATGCAGTCAGGGCGCTATGTTCACAGAAGGCGAATTGACAGCTGAGAAAATTATTATGCACTGTTTTCATTTGGGGTCCGCACATGCCCACCTGCTTTGGTATATTTATGCATATTGGGCATCAAACTGTTCAGTAGACCCTTGGCGTCAATATTTAGGGTGTTTTCCAATTGTATGTAAGAAATTGGGTGAGATAAATGCGACCAACTGCAATATTTTTAGGAGATTTTCAGAAATATCATAAAAACCACTGCCTTTAGCGTTGCTTTGCAGTATGTACGTTTGGAGTAGAAAGACAGTTTTAGCAAATTTTTATTCGGCAGAAGGTGTACTTTCCAAAAATATATGGTTTTCTGGGGTGAACCTAGTTTTTTGTACCTTTGCCTGTTGCAAAATGCTGTATATGTGCTGATTATGCAGTATCTGGAATTACAGAACTCGTATGGGGTGTCTTCTTTCTGGGGCCCCTATACGCCACATACTTAGGGGTACCTATGCATATTGGGTATCAAACTGTTCAGCGTACCCCAGACTTTCATGTTTAGGGAGTTTTATATTGCTATATATTGATATGTAGGAGATACAATGCTTTAGAGTTGGAGTATTGAGGAGATTTTTGTATATGTCTTAAAAATTGCGAAATGTAGGAAAGCTTTGCGGCTTGGTACTTTGGAGTAGAAAATCGTGCATACCCATTTTAGATTCGTCAGAATGTGTACTTTCCAAAAACATATGGTTTTCTGGGGTGAACATAAATTTTTGTACTTTTGCCCCTTGAAAAATGCTATAAATGTGCTGATTTTGCAGTATTTGGAATTACAGAACTGTCTTCGTTCTATGGCCCCTATACGCCATATACTTATGTGTACCTATGCATATTGGGCATCAAATTGTTCAGCAGACCCTTGGCTTTCATATTTAGGGTGCTTTTTCTTGGTATATAATGATATGTGGGAGATACGATGCTTCAGAGTTGCAATATTGAGGTGATTTTCTGTAATGTCGTAAAAATTGCCAAATGTAGGAAAGCTTTGCGGCTTGGTAATTTGGAGTAGAAAGACGTGCATACCCATATTAGATTCGTCAGAATGTGTACTTTCCAAAAACATATGGTTTTCTGGGGTGAACATACATTTTTGTACTTTTGCCCCTTGAAAAATGCTGTAAATGTGCTGATTTTGCAGTATTTGGAATTCCGGAACTGATAACTCGTATGGGGTGTCTTCGTTCTGGGGCCCCTATACTCTACATACTTAGGTGTACCTATGCATATTGGGCATCAAACTGTTCAGCGGACCCTGGGCTTTCATATTTAGGGTGTTTTATCTTGGTATAAACCAAGACCACTGACCACTGGAAGCCCATTCCATAGCTCCCTGCAGGCATCTGGAGAGATGGTATCAGGAGAAAAAAGGTTCTGATAGAAGGACCGGGCTCTGTCCCGGATAACCTCCGGATCTTCAAGGGGGGTGCCATCCTCCGCAAGAAGGCATGTTATTTGTTTTCGATTCCCCTTCTTCTTCTCCAGAGCATAAAAAAATCGTGAGCCACGATCCATATCACAGAGTAACTGCATGCGGCTTCGCACATAAGCACCACGAGCCTGTCGCTGTTCCATGTTACGCAGAGTCTCTTTCTTTTCTACATATTCATACTGCATGGCTTGGTCTTCAGACCCTGACAGCCTTTGCTCAAGATCAAGCACCTCCCTATTCAGAGCCTCAATCTCTGCGTATTTCTGTCTGCTCAAACATTTTGTATATTCTTGACACAAGAGCTTTAAGTGAACCTTGCCTACATCCCACCATTGACTCAGTGTGGCAAATTCATCCTGATAACCCTTCCAGTCTGTCCACATTTCCCGGACTGCCTTTGCAAACCCTTCATCCTTTAATAAGCTATTATTAAAGTGCCAATAGGCTGCTTTGGGCAGAGATGGTGCAACTGCCACTATCAAAGAAGCACAATTGTGGTCCGAGAAAGGTGCCAAGCTAATATTACTGGAACGAACTTGTGACATAATATGGCTTGATATATAAAGCCTATCAATCCGGGACTGAGACACACGGCCATCCCTTACCCTAACATAGGTGAAAGCATCGGTTTCTGGATGTTGTTCTCTCCAGATGTCTACCAAGGAGAAACGGGCAATGAGTTCCCGCAAAGCTGACTCAGATGAATCCCTTTTCTGGGGAACATTTCGGTCCCTAGCCTCAAGGGTGTAATTGAAATCACCCCCTATAATCACGGCTTCATCTGAGTCAATTGTCTCCATATAGGCTGATAAACTTTCAAAAAAATTCTTTCTCTCTGGTCCAGTAGTTGGGGCATACAAGTTTATCAGATTGTATGTTCCACTAGACTCCCAGACCCGGAGATGTAACAAACGGCCTGGGATGACAGAATTATCACTCAGTACCTCTGGCTGGAAGGATTCTGAGAACAAGGTCACCACCCCACATGACGTCCATGTGAGGTGATTAAAAAAGACTCTGCCCTTCCATTCCAGATGCCAGGTCGCTTCAAGCTCCTGAGTGATATGGGTCTCTTGAAGGAAACTCACAGAGTACCCTCCTTGTCGTAGAAAGGAGAGTACCTGAAACATTCTAAAAGGCTCCCGACAGCCATTTGTATTAAGAGTGCTTATACTTAGAGCCATTATTGTGTGTTAGTAAATGCTTTAGCCCTCACAGAGGCCTGGTGAGACAAACACTTTTTGTGGAACTTAACACTACGGAGATATTCTGACGTTCCATAGTTTTTGGCCTCTTTTATGACCTTGATGTATTGTCTCACAGAACTGATCACCAAAGTCAAATCATGCCACTTCTCTAGAGCCATATGTAGCTTCTTCTCCAATTTAACACCAAGGGTGCTCTCAAGAAACATCTTGAGTTCCTCAGCTGGGATGATTGGGGTAGAAGGATTTGTCACAACTGTGTCAACCTCCTCTTCGATGTCCCCCTCATCCATGAACTCTTCTTGGCTAAGGGATTGATAATTCCCCCTCTCCACTGGAGCTTTGATAATATCTACACAAGAAGTTGCAGGAGAAGGATCAGAAGCACCTGCTATCTGGAGACCCTGCAACGGCTCAGATAATACTTGGATTTTGCTTGGGACACCACTGGAGGTGTTTGGCTCAGGGGTAGCAGATGGAATTGGCTCCTTAACAACGGGAGCTTTAGAGGCTCGATGGGCAACCTCTGCCCTTTCCACTGCCTCCTGTGCCTCCTGAATGGCAATAACATTGGGATCAGTGGAAGAGAATGGAGGAGAGATCTTAACATGCACAGTAGACCTTACAGAGTCTGTCTGGCTATCCTCCATATTTACAACTCTAGCCTCATTATCCTCCCTCGCAGCATTGTCTGCAGGATCCTGTATGGGGGTTGTCCCAATGTTCTCCATTTCTTGGAAATACCCTGAGGCACTAAACACTGAGGCTGGTTGTAGTTCCCAAAGCTCAGCACCTCAGGAACACTTACGGCCCACTCTGCAGGGGTTTCATTAGCTGTCCCTTTATACTCCAGGGGAAGATCCCCTGTTGGAGACAGATGCAGCACCCCTGACTCTGTGGGGAGACCCATAATCCCCTGTTCAAATTTCTGGCACCAGTTGATTGCATCCAACAGTTGGACCAGACAATATCACCACATGAGGAGCAGATGTTTTGCTGCCCTTTTTGCCCTTGGATGGGGGTGCTCCATCATTGACCACTGAAACCCATTCCTCAGGTATCAGCCTGTTGGATTTAAATTTCCTCTTCTTTTTCTTATCATTTGAAGAGGAAATGCTACTCTCTGCTTCCACCATGACAGGTGTTACAACCACCGGCACCCCCACACCCTTAGGATTGCTCATAATAGGGTTAAGTTGGTTTTTGGCAAAAACAACTGCAGCACTGGGGGATGCATTGACATTCCTCCCCCCCTTCTCTTTTGCTGAATTTGAAATGTAGGCTGCATCCTTAGATAACTTGAGTGAAGAAGGAGGAGGTTTGGAGGTTTCAGAGGTGGGTTGTGTAACAACCACCTTAAGGTTCTTTACTGAAGGGGATTTCTCCTTTGAGGAGCCTGCAGCAATAGCTGTAGCAGGGTATGATGTTGCTTTAGAGGTACTGGGGGCAGGAACAGGGACTGTGGTCTTAATATGCCCTTTGGGGCAACTCTGGCGAGTGTGTCCCAGGTTCTTGCAAAGGAAGCACCTCACTTCTTCTGTGCAGTAAAAATTTTTATACAGCACCCCCTCATATGGAACACCAAAGGACCCCTCAATAGTATCTTGACCCCGAGGCAAAAGTAATTGCACCTGCCTTTTAAAAGAGAGGATATGTCTCAATCTGCTCTCCTTGCAACCTAAGGGAAGTTTAGAAATAGTTGACTTTATTTCACCGAGGGCTTGCAGGTGGGGTAGCAATAAATGGTCTTGCAGGAAGGGGGGCACATTAGATAGGATTATCTTTATGCCTAATCCTTCTAGGGGTTCTACAGGGATATAACTACCCCCTACTGTGATGCCTCTCTGCACTAGAGTATGCACTGCAGTTAGTGTACGGGCAAATATTATGGCTTTCCCATACATTTTACTTGCTGCCACTATTACAGAGGGGCCCACCACTTCAGCTGCAGCTTTTATGTAAGCCTCTATGCCATGAGCTCCTGTCATTAGACATCTAACCCCATGCTTCCTTGTAAACTGCTCTACCCCAGCAGTGACTTGGCTTGGGTTGTTGCCAGTAGCCACTGCCTGTGCAAAACTTTTAGCAGTGGTCACATTGGCTGCAGCAGCAGAAACAGAAGCAGTGGAGCTTTTAGACAAAGGCTGTGACTGGTGTTTTTTAGCATAGCTACAACCAGGTTTTTCAGCTCCTTTTCCTTTAGGAGCCTGAGGTATTTTTTATAATTTTGTTTTTTATTCCCTCCCATTATTTTACAAAACAATCCACAAAAAGTAAGCTTAATTCTATTAATCAGCAAAAGTAAATGCAACAATGAGAAGCTTTAGCAGGGAGAGGGTTAATGAGAGCAGGTGCCTGGGAGTTGCACTGCTACTAGAAAATGTTTTATTTTCTTAAATCCTTCTCCCTTTAGCTTTCTCTCCTTACAAAACAAGGATAAAAGTAAAAGCACACACAATCTGTGCAAATAGTGATAAATTTCAGCTGAAACTAAATACAAAAAACAAGTGAAACTGACACCCAGGTGTGGGGGAGGGGGAGGGGATCTGTCGGTGAGTTTGTAGCCCACAGGAAGTGAAGGGAACTGGGCTAGCAATCACTCACCTTCTGGGTCAAAATAAAAATCGATTTTAAATAAAGTAAATCAACTCAAAACTTCCCAAAATTCACACACCAAGTAGCTAACACCTTCACACACCAAATGAGAACAAAAAATCCTGCCTTAGACAGGGATTTCTCTGCTTAATTTGAAATCAAACAGAGAGCTTTCTTTTTTGTGGCTTCTGCAGTATCTGGAATTACAGAACTGATAACTCATATGGGGTGTCTTCGTTCTGGGGCCCCTATACTCCACATACTTAGGTGCACCTATGCATATTGGGCATCAAACTGTTCAGCGGACCCTGGGCTTTCATATTTAGGGTGTTTTATCTTGGTATGTAATGATATGTGTGAGATACGATGCTTCAGATTTGCAATATCGAGTTGATTTTCGGTAATGTCATAAAAACTGCGAAATGTAGGAAAGCTTTACGGCTTGGTACTTTGGAGTAGAAAGATGTGCATACCCATATTAGATTTGTCGGAATGTGTACTTTCCAAAAGTATATGGTTTTCTGGGGTGAACATACATTTTTGTACTTTTGCCCCTTGAAAAATGATGTAAATGTGCGGATTTTGCAGTATTTGGAATTCCAGAACTGATAACTCATATGGGGTGTCTTCGTTCTGGGGCCCCTATATGCCACATACTTAGGTGCACCTATGCATATTGGGCATCAAACTGTTCAGCAGACCCTGGGCTTTCATATTTGGGGTGTTGTATCTTGGTATATAATGATATGTGGGAGATACAATGCTGTAGACTGGACACTTTGAGGTGATTTTTCAAAAATGTAACACATTTTTATAAAAACTGCTAACTTTAGGAAAGAATTGCAACTTGGTAGTTTGGAGTACAAATATATATTTACCCATTTTGAACTCATTAGAGTCTGTTCTTTCCAATAAGGGGTAGTTTTTTAGAGTAAACCTACTGTTAGTGGAATGTTTGGCCTTGAAATCAGATGTATGCTGTTTTGTGGAGCGGTGCTTTGGAAATTTGGTAGTTTACTGCTTCGGAGATTTCAACTATCGAAGTGAGAAATCTCCATAAAATTATATATATTTGGTATTGGTTCGTTCGGGAGACACAGAACTTTCCAAATCTGCCATGTTCTCATGCATAAAATAAATTATGCTTCTGATATATGCATTTGTATCATATGAAACTGTTTTTTTTTGTTTTTTTTATACACTTAGAAGCCCATATCTTTTTACAGGACTGGAATGACAACTAAATTCTAGCATATTTTGAAAGCTTAGGTTGTCCTGAAAAAAACAATATCTTGTTTTCATGGGTAAACTAAAAGACCCCCCTAGGAAAGTCCCCTAAAGTGAAAGAGCAAAAAATGTTCAAAAACGGTCTGGCAATAGAAGTTCCAACTTGGCCAAATTGGCTGGCAGTGAAAGGGTTAAGCAAAAAAATCACACACTTTAGGAGACTTAGACATCACACATAGTTGTGAAACCATGGAAAAATTTGGAAAATGGTGAAAGTGCCAAATGGCCAATGAGTCAATGGCCATTTTTTCTACTACCAAATGTAGTGGAGTCAAAGGTTGATTCTTATTAGAGTTTTTTTCTTGTGCCAAATAGGGATGTAGCGAACGTCGGAAAAAAAGTTCGCGAACATATTCGCGAACTTGCGCAAAAACGCGAGCGGTTCGCGAACGGTTCGCGAACCCCATAGACTTCAATGGGAAGGCGAACTTTAACATCTAGAAAAGACATTTCTGGCCAGAAAAATGATTTTAAAGTTGTTTAAAGGGTGCAACGACCTGGACAGTGGCATGCCAGAGGGGGATCAAGGGCAAAAATGTATCTGAAAAATCTGCCTGTGTGTGCTTGTAAGAGATAGTGTAGGGGGAGAGCTGTTAGTGATTTCAGGGACAGATGATAGTAAGTTTGCTGGCTAGTAATCTGCTTGATACTGCTCTGTATTGGAGGGACAGAAGTCTGCAGGGATTTGAGGGACATTTTAGCTTAGGTAGCTTTGCTGGCTAGTAATCTACTGTTCTCTTTAAACAACTGCCATACGTTGACCTTGTAGGCATTGTTTGCCCCAGTTTTTTTGGACGCAGCCACTGAAGCACAGTTGCCAGAAAAAATATGCCATATAAATGCTGAAAATAGTCATTTTTCGCCATACGTTGACCTTGTAGGCATTGTTTGCCCAGTTTTTTTGGCCGCAGCCACTGAAGCACAGAGGCCAGAAAAAATATGCCATATAAATGCTGAAAATAGTCATTTTTTTGGTCGCAGCCACTGAAGCACAGTTGCCAGAAAAATTATGCCATATAAATGCTGAAAATATAAATTTTTTTGGTTGCAGCCACTGAAGCACAGAGGCCAGAAAAATTATGCCATATAAATGCAGAAAATATGCATTTTTTTGGTTGCAGCCACTGAAGCCACAGAGGCCAGAAAAATTATGCCATATAAATGCAGAAAATATGCATTTTTTGGATGCAGCCACTGAAGCACAGTTGCCAGAAAAAATATGCCATATAAATGCTGAAAATAGTCATTTTTTGCCATACGTTGACCTTGTAGACATTGTTTGCCCAGTTTTTTTGGTTGCAGCCACTGAAGCACAGAGGCCAGAAAAAATTAAACCAGTAGGGTTTGCACCCTAGTTTGTAACGGTGGCGGAGGGAGGAGGAGGACGCTAAAGGACAGCTGTGTGTGGAGTCATGAGGCTTGAAGAGAAGGACAGCTGCATAGAAGTCAGAACAAGTCTTCCGGCGTGCAGTAACCCTCCGAGATCCACCCCTCATTCATTTTAATAAAGGTCAGGTAATCGACACTTTTGTGACCTAGGCGAGTTCTCTTCTCAGTTACAATCCCTCCTGCTGCACTGAAGGTCCTTTCTGAGAGCACACTTGAGGCTGGGCAAGACAAGAGGTTCATGGCAAATTGTGACAGCTCTGGCCACAGATCAAGCCTGCGCACCCAGTAGTCCAGGGGTTCATCGCTCCTCAGAGTGTCGATATCTGCAGTTAATGCCAGGTAGTCCGCTACCTGCCGGTCGAGGCGTTCTTTGAGGGTGGATCCAGAAGGGTTGTGGCGCTGCCTTGGACAGAAAAACATTTGCATGTCTGACGTTACAGACTGGCCAAAGGGCTTTGTCCTTGCAGGTGTGCTCGTGGCAGGATTACTGGCACCGTCTGCCCCTGGAATGTTGATGAGTTCCTGAAGTGACATCACCCTTAAAAGCATTGTACAACATGTTTTGCAGGCTGGTTTGTAAATGCCGCATCTTTTCGGACTTGTGGTATGTTGGTAACATTTCTGACACTTTATGCTTGTACCGAGGGTCTAGTAGCGTTGCGACCCAGTACAGGTCCTTCTCCTTAAGCCTCTTGATACGGGGGTCCTTCAACAGGCATGACAGCATGAAAGACCCCATTCTCACAAGGTTGGATGCAGAGCTATCCATCTCCGCTTCCTCATTATCAAGGACTGCATCATCCACGGTCTCCTCCCCCCAGCCACGTACAAGACCAGGGGTCCCCAAAAGGTCACCACTAGCCCCCTGGGAAGCCTGCTCCTGTTGGTCCTCCTCCTCCTCCTCCACAAAGCCACCTTCCTCCTCTGACTCCACTTCTGGCACCTCTCCCTGCGTTGCAGCAGGTGCCTGGGTTCGTTCTGGTGATTCCGACCAGAAATCGTGCGCTTCCAGCTCCTCGTCACGCTGGTCTACAGCCTCATCTGTCACTCGTCGCACGGCACGCTCCAGGAAGAAAGCGAAGGGTATTAGGTCGCTGATGGTGCCTTCGGTGCGACTGACCATATTTGTCACCTCTTCAAAAGGTCGCATGAGCCTGCAGGCATCGCGCATAAGCACCCAGTAACGGGGGAAAAAAATCCCCAGCTGTGCAGATCCAGTCCTACCACCCAGTTCAAAAAGGTACTCGTTGACGGCCCTTTGTTGTTGCAGCAGACGTTCCAACATAAGGAGCGTTGAATTCCAGCGAGTCTGGCTGTCAGAAATCAAACGCCTGACTGGCATGTTGTAGCGCTGCTGAATGTCAGCAAGGCGTGCCATGGCTGTGTAGGAACGTCTGAAATGGGCCGACACCTTTCTGGACTGGGTGAGAACGTCCTGGAATCCTGGGTACTTGGAGACAAAACGTTGGACTATTAAATTTAACACATGTGCCATGCAGGGCACATGTGTTTAAATTGCCTAGTCTCAACGCTGCCAACAGATTGCTTCCATTGTCACACACCACTTTTCCGATCTGCAGTTGGTGTGGGGTCAGCCACCGATCGGCCTGTGACTGCAGAGATGACAGGAGTACAGATCCGGTATGGTTTTTGCTTTCCAGGCACGTCATCCCCAAGACAGCGTGACAACGGCGTACCTGGCACGTCGAATAGCCTAGGGGGAGCTGGGGGTGCACAGGTGTGGAGGAGGAGAAGGAGGACCCAGCAGCAGAGTAAGAAGAAGAAGAAGACGAGGTAGAGAGCGATGGAGGAGTAGAGGTGGTGGCAGAACCGCGTGCAATCCGTGGCGGTGACACCAACTCCACTGTTGTTGTTGAGCTACCCATTCCCTGCTTCCCAGCCATTACCAAGTTCACCCAGTGGGCAGTGTAGGTGACATACCTGCCCTGACCATGCTTGGAGGACCATGCGTCAGTAGTCATATGGACCTTTGGCCCAACACTAAGTGACAGAGATGCGGTAACTTGGCTCTGCACATGTTGGTACAGGTGTGGTATTCCCTTTTTAGAAAAAAAATTGCGGCTGGGTACCTTCCACTGCGGTGTCCCAATTGCTACAAATTTGCGGAAGGCCCTCAGAGTCCACCAGCTGGTATGGTAAAAGCTGGCGGGCTAAGAGTGCAGACAAGCCAGCTGTCAGACGCCGGGCAAGGGGGGTGACAGTCAGACATTGGCTTCTTACGCTCAAACATGGCCTTCACAGAAACTTGGCTGGTGGCAGATGACTGGGAATGGGAACAGGTGGTCAAGGTGGAAGGCGGAGTGGAGGGTGGTTCAGACGGGTCAAGGAGAGCAGAGGTAGAGCAGTAAGATGCTGGACCAGAAGGAGTGTGGCTTTTAGTTTGCCTGTTGCCTTTGAGGTGTTGCTCCCAAAGTGCTTTGTGCTTGCCGCTCATGTGCCTTCGCATAGAAGTTGTACCTATGTGGCTGTTGGGCTTACCAAGGCTCAGTTTCTGACTGCACTCATTGCAAATTACAATGCTTTTGTCAGAGGCACACACATTAAAAAAATCCCACACTGCTGACTTTTTGGAAGTGTGCGATCTGGCGGTAACAGTAGAAGTTGGCGGAGTTGGCGGTATTGGCGGCAATGGCGGGTGCGTTGGCCGGCTGAACACAGGTGCCGATACATGTTGTTGCCCTGCTGATCCCTGCGGGCTGTCCTCCCTGCTTCTTCTAAGTCTTATTCTCCTACTGCCTCTCTGACTCTCCGTCTCTCCATCTGAACTACCCTCCTCTTGCTCTCTTCTACTAGGCACCCACAAAACATCAATCTCCTCATCATCATTCTCCTCAGATGCATCAATTTCTTCTGACACATCACAGAAGGAAGCAGCAGCGGGGACCTCCTCCTCATCACTCATTATGTCCATCTCTATCGTGTTCTCTGCCAGAATTAAATCTGGTGTAAGGTCCTCATCTCCTTCATCTTCTTCTGGCAATAATGGTTGCGCATTACTCAGTTCAAGAAACTCATTGGAAAATAACTCCTCTGACCCCAGTGAAGAAGGGGCACCGGTGGTGGAGGAAGTGTTACGTGGGGTGGCCATAGCAGTGGAGGATGAGGAGGATGTTGTGGTAAAGTTAGAAACGGTAGAGGATGGGGTGTGCTGTGTAAGCCAGTCAACTACCTCTTCAGCATTTTGGGAGTTCAGGGTCATTGGCTTTTTAAAACTGGGCAATTTGCTAGGGCCACAGGATTGCATAGCAGCACGGCCCCTAGCACGGCCTCTGCGTGGCGGCCTGCCTTTGCCTGGCATTATTTTTAAAAAAACAACAACAACAACAAAAACTCAGTTGGTTTTTTCTGGAAACGATAATACACACAGCTAGATGGCGGGTTGAAGAAAACACTGTGCAAATAATGCCTACAAAGTCAACGTATACACTACTACAGCGGTGGATACGGATTACGTAAAATATATGAATGCTGCTTGAAAAAAGTAACTCAAGTGGTTTTTCTAGAGACGATAATATTATCAATATTTAGACAAAATGTGAACAAGCTCACACAGCTCGATGGCGGGTTGAAGAAAACACTGTGCAAATAATGCCTACAAGGCCAACGTATACACTACTACAGCGGTGGATACGGATTACGTAAAATATATGAATGCTGCTTGAAAAAAGTGACTCCGGTGTTTTTTCTGGAGACGGTAATATTATGGATATTTAGACAGAATGGGAACAAGGTCACACAGCTCGATGGCGGGTTGAAGAAAACAGTGTGCAAATAATGCCTACAAGGCCAACGTATACACTACTACAGCGGTGGATACGGATTACGTAAAATATATGAATGCTGCTTGAAAAAAGTGACTCCGGTGTTTTTTTCTGGAGACGGTAATATTATGGATATTTAGACAGAATGGGAACAAGGTCACACAGCTCGATGGCGGGTTGAAGAAAACAGTGTGCAAATAATGCCTACAAGGCCAACGTATACACTACTACAGCGGTGGATACGGATTACGTAAAATATATGAATGCTGCTTGAAAAAAGTGACTCCGGTGTTTTTTCTGGAGACGGTAATATTATGGATATTTAGACAGAATGGGAACAAGGTCACACAGCTCGATGGCGGGTTGAAGAAAACAGTGTGCAAATAATGCCTACAAGGCCAACGTATACACTACTACAGCGGTGGATACGGATTACGTAAAATATATTATGGCTGCTTGAAAAAAGTGACTCCGGTGTTTTTTCTGGAGACGGTAATATTATGGATATTTAGACAGAATGTGAACAAGGTCACACAGCTCGATGGCGGGTTGAAGAAAACAGTGTGCAAATAATGCCTACAGGGCAAATAATGCCTAAAAGGTCAACTTATACACTACTACAGCGGTAGTAAAATAAAAAAAAGTAAAATAAAAAAAAATGAATATTAAAAAAAAAAATTAAAGTTGGTGCTGCTGAACTACTAGGAGCAGCAGATTAGCACACCAGTCCCACTCCCCAACACTGCTAGACTAATAGCACTGGGCTCTTATAGTAGTAGTAGTAGTAGTAGTAGTAAAACAACAAAAAAATAAATAAAAGCAGTCCTTACAAGGACTACTGTTATTGCAGCAGTCAGCAGATGAGATCAGAAGCAGGACAGCTGCCCACTGCAGCTACATACAGAGCACTGCAGTAGAAGGTAGATTACTAGCCAGCAAAGCTACCTAAGCTTAAATGTCCCTCAAACCCCTGCAGACTTCTGTCCCTCCAATAACAGAGCAGTATCAAAACGATTACTAGCCAGCAAACTTTCAACTGTACCTGAAATCACTAACAGGCAGCAGCTCTCTCCCTACACTATCTCTTCAGCACACACAGGCAGAGTGAAAAAACGCTGCAGGGCTTCGGTTTTTATAGGGAAGGGGAGTGGTCCAGGGGAGAGCTTCCTGATTGGCTGCCATGTACCTGCTGGTCTGGGGTGAGAGGGCAAAAAAAAGCGCCAACAATGGCGAACCCAAAATGGCGAACGTCGCGCGACGTTCGCGAACTTCCGGCGAGCGCGAACACCCGATGTTCGCGCGAACAAGTTCGCCGGCGAACAGTTCGCGACATCTCTAGTGCCAAATACAATATCATTGGAATGTTTTTTTCTCATGTTTTTTTTAACTCAAACAAATAAAAAAAATCTAATTTATAAAAATAAAAAAAATTCCAAGCAAAAAAAAAAAATCACAGTGAAATTCTATCTCAGTTGTGGGACATCTTTTACACATTTTGCTGCAAATTTATATCAGGTTAAAAAAATCACTCATCCCTTATCACATGTCTGACCAAGCTGGATTTTATGGTTGATTAGATGATGTGAATGTCATTGGGCTATCACCTAACAATTTACTAGACAAACCAAATATCTTTGTACTTTCTCTGGGATATTGCAACTACTCTGGTGGGTCTTGAGCCCATGCAAGAACTAGGAATATGTTAATGATTACTTGACATAGTAGACAGATCAGTGTAGTAATTTTATGGAAACTGGCACATATCAATATGGTTTCTATACAGCACAACAAGGCATGCATTGCTTTATAAAGACTACAACAACTAATTACAACTTCTAAACAATTAATTACAGGAAAAAGACATATTTACAAGAAACGTAAATAAGAGATTACTAACATGTAGTGCATAACATCCAAAAGACAGAGAAAACAGAAACAGTTTGTTTCATAAAAGTGGATATTAGTCTACAGAGTGTTTTTGAAAAACAGAATCTAATTTATAGTGGGTTTGGCGTTCCGGAGATGCTATAATAAAATGGTGGCATGCAACAAAATTATTTTTACATAAATATGACCAATGTAATGGGAAGGAAAAAGCAAGGTGGGCGTTGTGGTCTATATTTTCTAGAAGAATGAACCTGTAGATATCAAATATGATATTTGGTGGCATCAACATATTCAGAGATATAAATGAGTATTATAAATAAATATGAGACTACATATTTAGCTAGATGAAGATCAGTTATTACTTTGAGTAAAGGGAGTGTAAAGGCTTGTCCCACATATGGGTTAGGGTTGAGACACAGTTTACATCTTTTGGAGTTCAACAACACTTGCTACCCTAATAGGGGCATCACAACAAGACTCACTTGATTCTGCAGAAAGATAGGAAACTACAGGCTTTACACAAAACATTATACAGTCATGGAAGGGAGGACTGACTTTGAGAATGCAGTCCATTTCACATATTGCTAGTAAATGAACAACTGTAGTGAAATATTCAGGTTATAGCCTATAACTTATAGGAAAATGCTGATTGTTTACCCAGGGCAAGAGCTTCTCTTAAGTTTTTATGATAACTTTACTGTTAATTTAACATTCTATAATGCAAATCTCTTGGGACCCTTGTTTTTCTCACAAAAATACACACGGAACAAAAGGTCACTCTTTTAATTAGAATTTTTTTTAACCTTCAACTTAATTAAGGCTTCTGTTACTGTAAGAGCAGTTATGGAATGACCTAAGAAGTACATGATGTTCTCAGAAGGCTTAGATATATTTTTACATCAGAAAATAAATGTTGCAATTACTGTTCTTTAAAGAGGAAAAAATGTAGGAGAAATGTTGATTGACATTAAGAAGTCAGGAAGGAACACTTTTCACATCTTGAAACAAAATTGAAGAGATCTACAGCTTTTTTTCCTACTTACTCTAGAGAAATAATGCAGTCTATATATATACTGTATACAGTAGCAGGTTTTTTTCAGATTGTATTTTCACAGAATATACATAATTTTACAGTTTGGTGAATGAAATCATTTATATTATGTTAATGCTAATAAGGCATAGAACTCTTCTGACTACTACACAGTTGATGAAAATGCCAGGCAAGTAACAATATAATATTCATGATACATGGTATATCCAATAAACCTAGTGAGTTTGGATAAAAGCAATATAATGTATTAACAGTTTATATTACCAGGTAATCTTTATAATGGATGGATGAATGGATAGGAATTTAACTAAAAATATTCTAGAAATACTAAATTTAAAATATATCTGCAATGTTCATTACAAGTTATATTATAGGTCTCCTGGGACTCTACTGTAAATCCCAGCTACCATATACACTGCCTTTTGTCTGTAACAATGCTTTTAGGTAGAATATTTTCATCCTCCTTAAGCAACCAAAGAGCATATTCAGATAGAGCAAGAGAAAAAAAGTTCCATTGCGAGAAATGTAGACAAAGTTACAGTTTGTTACTGGTCTAACCACCTATAGCAACCAATCAGAGTGTATTATTTCCTGTTTAAAAGCAAACATCTTATTGGTCGCTTTGGGTTACTGAAACAGGGAAAACTGTGTTATTACCTATCAGGGGTTGATGTTAGTAGCACTTTGTTGATGGCTATATTTTCAGGTGGCACTGCTTAAGGATCTAATATTTTTTTATTTACTTATTTTTTGTAATTTATATAGTGCCAACACAATTTTGCAGTACTTTGCAGAGAGTATAGAACATTTACATCAGTGTCTTCCCCAGTGGAGCTTACAATCTGAGGTACCAATCACATTCATACACCCTATGGTCAATTTTATAAGGAGCCAATTAACCTGCCTGTATGATTTGGAGTGTGGGGGGAAAACCACACAGACATGGGGAAAACCTACAAACTCCTTGCAGATAGTGCCCAAACTGGAATCAAACTCAGGACCCCAATGCTACCCAATCAATATAAAGTTCATCAGTAGGGATGTAGCGAACTGTTCGCCGGCGAACTTGTTCGCGCGAACTTCGACCGTTCGCGTCCGCCGAATGTTCGCGAACGTCGCGCGACGTTCGCATTTTGAGTTCGCGTTCGATTCGAATACAAATCGTTCGACCATTCGACCATTCGAATTCCTTCGACCGCTAAAAATCGAACGATTGTAAGCATTCGATCGAATGAAAAGCATTCGATCGAATGCTTCGATCGTTCGATTCGAATGAAAATCGTTCGATCGAACGTTTAAAATCCTTCGATCGTTCGAATCGAACGTTTAAAATCCTTCGATCGTTCGAATCGAACGATTTTAGCGGGTGTTCGAAGTTCGCGAACTGTTCGCGAACGTTCGCATTTTTTGCCGGTGTTCGCGAACGGCGTTCGCGAACACCAAATCGCCAGTTCGCTACATCCCTATTCATCAGTCATAAAACATTGAATGCATATGTTACATAATTAAGTTGGATTGAAAAAAGATCAAATCCATCAAGTTCAACCCTTCCAAATGAACCCGGCGCACATACAGTACATAAACGATATACTATACATAACAATATCTACATTAATTATAGATTTTAGTATCACAATAGCCTTGGATATTATGCTTGTCCAATTAATCATCCAAGCACCTCTTAAAGGCATAAACAGAATCAGCCATCACAACATCACCCGACAGTGCATTCCCCAACCTCACGGTCCTAAATGTGAAAAACCACCTACGCTGCTTCAAATGAAAGTTCTGTTCCTTTAGTCTATAGGGTGGCCTCTGGTCTGATGATTAATTTTATGCAAAAAAAGATCTCCTGCCATCTGTCTATAATGCTCTCTAATGTACTAATAAAGAGCAATCATGTCCCCTTGCAAGAGTCTTTTTTCTAGAGAGAACACCCCAACCATGACCATGTACCCACACAATGTAAATCTTCCATCCCTCTTACCAGGGACCTATAAAAAGGTGAAACTATATTTTTATCCCTTACGTTTATGCCTTTTTTATGCAATATGCTACTTTATTTACTTTAGTAGCCACATAATGACACTGACTAGAATTAGACAACTTTTTATCTATCTCAATTATGGAAACCCCAACACGCTGCCATTTAGTGTATAACTTTCATTTATATTATTTCTGTCAAAGTGCATTTTCCAGTTTGCTGCCCAGTTTTCCAATTTAGTCAAATAATTTTGCCTAAATGGCATCATCCTGCATGGAACTTATAGTTCTGCACAATTAAGTATCATCAGCAAAAATAGAAATGGTACTTTTAATGCCCACCTCCAGGTCATTAATAAACAAGTTAAAAAGCAAAAGACAAAGTACAGACCCCTTTGGTACTCCACTGAGTATGAATTGGACACTGGTCCAATTAGAAAATGTTCCATTTACCACCACTCTATAATCTATCCTTCAGCCATTTTTTTTTTCAAGTACAAATACTATGTTCCAGACCAATATTTCTTAATTTAGCCAGAAACCTTCTTTGTGGTACTGTATCAAATGCTTTAGCAAAGTCTAAGTAGAACACATCCACTGCCATTGTAGAGTTGAGGTTCCTGCTCACCTTCTCATAAAAGGCAATTAAATTAGTCTGACAAGACTAACCAGCCTGTAGTTATGAGGCTGAGAATGGGGAGTTTTAGGAGGTTTCACTTTTTTGAAGCAAGGTATTAATTACAGTGAATAATTACATTGTGGGCTGGCATTTTTGCATATTTCTAAATGAGCACTGATTTAGAATGTGTTTATCTTGAAAGTCCCCTATTTAAGTATTTAAATATCTTTAGTACCACTGTAAGGCTTGTTTCCAATGAAACTATCGACAAAACACATTTAAAAATATACAACATAATGTTAAAGAACAACAAACCATCTGATATTAGTTTCTACTACGAAACACATTGGCATAGTTTCTGAGGAAAAAATCCTTACTGACTGCAACATGGGAATCATATAATTGTGCATTTTATTTAACAATTTAATTATTTCTAGAAATGCATCTAAACCCTTTGGCACCAACCAAAGTATCTATCATCACCACATGTAGCTCATTTCTCCACATTAAAATAACCAATAAGAAAGTGTATTATGCTAATGGTATAACCTCTTTCTCGCAATGACAATCAATACCCTCTCTTTACTGGCTTAAAAAAACCTAAATAATAGTCTTTCATGATATGTATATATATATATATATATATATATATATATATATATATATATATATATATATATATATATATATATATATATATAATATATATATATAATGATATATTATTATATTATCACAGTTAATTAACAGCAAACACACCTGCACTGTTCTGGGTAATGTCAGATCATTGCTGCTCTGATAATGAGAGTGCAGCTGTGTAGTGATGTATAATATTTACATCTATGTGTTTGTATATGTTTATTTATAAGCTTGACTCTGCATACAAAGCTTGAAATAATTGGGCGAATACAATAACTGGAATAAATATTAATGTAACGAATATAAATATCACCAGAAATGATTCTCTTTATGAGACATACTGTATATATTTCCAAGGCACACCTAGGGAAGCTACACTTAATTCAATCTGGTGAATCCTTAAGGATTCCCAGCAGTTCAGATATTTGATAGTTATGCTTTCCTGGCTGTTAGAACAGTTTCCTGATATTTAGGAAAGTGTTTGATGAGCTGACGCTTTATCGAAACAGATCAGTTTGCTGATTTGTCAAAGTGTGTTGGACTACTTTGAGCAGTTGAAGCATTGCAAAAAGTCGAATTGATGGGTTCTTTTCTGGTACTGGTACGCATGGTGAAAGGGGTAGAACTGAAGTCTGCAGTCTGCAAGTGGAGGGGTGCATGGGGGAGCCTGAAAAGAATATCCAGCCCGGAACAGTGAACAGGCAGTTGAAGGTAGTGAGCGCAGGGGTGGGAGATTGTGTGTGTGAAAACTATTTTGTCCGGCCCTGTTAATGGGGCTACCTTGTGGCATGGTTTGGAAGATGGGAGGGAAGCCTCTGGAGGCTTTTGCTCTCCATTAATGCAATGCAAGTTGATAGGGGAAGTACAGTTACTTGGTTAAAAAATTAAAAAAAAAAACTATAATTAATCAACCCCTCAGTCTGTAGAATTCTCCTGGTTTTAAAAAAATGCTGGATAGATAAATTAAATGAACATTTTAAAAGAGAAATTTCAGATACCAGGGCTGCACTGTTGCCATGCTATAACCTATACTCTCTGACAATATCCTGTTGGACCCCCTACAATCTGGTTTTAAGCCACAACACTCCACGGAAACTGCCCTGACTCGACTAACTAATGACCTTTTAACAGCTAAAGCCAACAATCATTTCTCACTACTATACTGCTTGATCTCTCATCCACATTTGACACTGTAGATCACCCTCTCCTCCTCCAGTCCCTCCATTCGCTTGGCCTTCGTGACACAGCCCTGTCCTGGTTCTCTTCTTACATCACCAATCGTTCCTTCAGTGTCTCCTACAATGGAGTAGCATCTTCTCCCCTACCTTTTTCTGTTGGAGTTCCTGGGACCATTACTATTCTCTCTCTATACTTCCTACCTCGGCAAATTAATCAACTTGTATGGTTTCCACTACCACTAGTGATGGGCGAATTTGCGCCGTTTCGCCAAAAAATTCGCGAAAGTCGCGAAACGGCGAAAAATTCGCGAAACGGCGCCGGCGTCTCGTTTTTGATGCCGGCGCCCGTTTTTTACGCCGGCGCCCGTTTTTTCGACGCCGGCGCCCGTTTTTGACGCCGAATTTTCGCGGGTGTTTCGCGAATTAATTCGCCTGCCGCGAATCGCGCAAATTCGCCGCAAATTCGCACCTGGCGAATAAATTCGCCCATCACTAACTACCACCTCTATGCTGACGATACTCAGATCTATCTCTCATCTCCTGATCTCAACCCAGAACACCTAACTCGCGTCTCCTCCTGCCTGTCCTCTATCTCTACCTGGATGTCGCAACGCTACCTTAAATTAAACCTCTCTAAAACTGAAATGGTTCTCTTTCCTCCAACTAATACCTGTAACATCCCGGAAGTATCCATCATAGCTAACAATTCTACTATCACCCCCTCTCCCCAGGCCCGGTGCCTTGGGGTTATCTTAGATTCTGCCCTGTCATTCACTCCTCATATCCAGTCACTTATTAAATCATGTCACTTCCACCTAAGGAACCGATCCAAAATACGATCATTTATCACCCAAGATGCTGCCAAAATTCTTATTCACTCTCTCATCATATCACGTCTAGACTACTGTAACTTTCCAGAGACTGTCACCTCTCCAGTCCATAATGAACACTGCGAGGCTCATATACCTCAGCAACTACTCCGCCTCGCCATTCTGTCAATCCCTGCACTGGCTTCCGTTACCTTTCAGAATCAAATTCAAATTAATGACACTGACTTTCAAACACTTCATAACACTGCCCCACCCTACGGGGTAAATTTATCAAAGAGTGAAGTTCCACCACTAGAGTGAAATTCCGCAGCTCTCAATTAATTTCTATGGGATTTTGAAAGGCGTATTTATCAATGGGTGAAAGTGAAAGTTCACCCTTTGATAAATACGCCTATAAAAGTCCCATAGAAATGAATGGAGAGTGGCGGAATTTCACTTTAGTGGCGGAACTTCACTATTAACTTCACTCTTTGATAAATATACCCCTACATCTCTGAACTCAGCTCTATATTCTCACCCAACCGCTTACTACGCTCCTCTACTGACCTGCCACTCAACTCTCTCATTACCTCCTCACATGCTCGCATTCAAGACTTTGCAAGGGCTGCACCCCTCCTCTGGAACTCTCTCCCATGGTCTGTCCGACTTTCTCCCAACCTTTCTGGTTTCAAGAAATCTCTTAAAACGCACTTCTTTCGAGAAGCCTACCCTCACTCTGCTTAACTACCAAACGCAACACCACATACAGTACCACATTTCTCACCCACTTAATTCGATCTTGCCCACTCCCACACCTTGTGTATTACTCCCCTCCCTTTAGAGTGTATGCCTATGCATAGGACCTTCCTCACCTTTTGTACCTGTATTGATTGTGATGTATGTAACTCCATATGTTCTATGTATATAATTCATGTGATTTAGTTGTATAATCACATTTACTTTACAGTGCTATGCAATATGTTGGCGCTATATAAATACATGTTAATAATAATAATAATAATAATAATAATATACTGAAGCATGGCACCCCTGAGCTCCACTGTGCTACTCTGCATATATAGGTCAGTGTTGCTGGATGGAACACTTATACTAGTAGAACACTTTGCAGGGAGGAAGCAGGAAGGGTGGTGAATGGGGGCATTTAGTTGTAGGGGGGTTTAGTTCTCCTTTAAAGAATAGTCAATATCATGGCCTGACATTTTTCATTACATAATTAATCGGTTGCTCTGGCAAAGCAGAAAATGGCAGATAATATTCAATGAGATTTCAATTTGAGCAAACAGAAATGAAAACTAGTTTCGAAGCTGTAGTAGATAATTGTAATAATTCAAGATTAGAATTTAGAAAAGTGCTTTTTGAATTAAGGGATGATTACGCCTATGTTAGAAACATTGGTTAGTCAATTTGGGCACCGGACACAATTTCCTATGAGAAGAATGGGAAAGGTTCAGAAACGGCTAATCAAATGAATCAGTGAAAAGACTTGTTTTAATTTAACTTAGGTAAGACAAAAGCAATTGGAGTTATCATCAAAGACCTGCTTTGAGAATATATGATCCTCATGAATAGCCTAATACAAGGTCAATATAATAATGGAAGAATGTTCATTATCAGCAGACAGAATATTTCTGTTCTTCTGGGGAATTCACATTATGGAATATTATTCAAATTGAATCAAGGGAAGGTTTAAAATCAGGAGTAATTTAGAATTAGTGTTGGGCGCATACAATAACGTGAAATTATCACTTGAAACTGAATGAATGGCATGTGATTTATGGTAGATACTGTAGATACATAAAACTGATCGAAAAATAATTTTGACTTACAATTCTTTTTCAGAAGGAAGTAGGCAATAGCACTCCAAACAATTTGTTCTTTTTTTGTTCTTCAGCTGTTGATTTTCTGGTTGAGTTTTTTAGCGGGAACATTTTTTGAAATTTATTATGCTTCATAGCTGCTAAAAATCAGAATCCTAACATACACAGCTAAAAACAGTTGAAGTCATGTAAAAGTCAATGGCATATGTCCCTTCTACAATATGAAGATGTTTCTTGCCTTCATGATCTTCAGGGGATTTTATGCTGGTTTTTGTTGAAAAAGTGGAAAAAAATCCCACAATTCTATTTGACTCAAGATTTTGTACGCAACTTTTTCCCACACAGACTTTTTTATCTGATTTTTTTTATAAATTAGGTACATTCATGGATGGGAGTTAGGTCAACTTTGTTTCAATAAAAAATTTGACCAAATGTAGTAAATACTCCCTACGTGTTCACAAAAGATTAACCCAGAAATAAGCTATATGTACCAAGATGTATTGTCTTATTCAGTGTTACTAACTTTCTCCACACTAACAATCTGTTGGACAATCTGTTTTGAGCGATCCAGGTTACCTAGCCCTAACATTCAGGTTACCCTAGCCCTATCATCTACAGTTGATACTGTTTACCTCACACCTTTGGAATTTGTAATCAAAAGCTGTATCCTTGTTCTCTTACCCTTCTAACCAATCCTTGCCTGGGACTTATGTATGGACAAAGGTGAGAAAATAACATAAGTGCAATTACCCATAGCAACAATTCAGTTTAAAAAAGTTTGAATAGCCAACTAGAAGCTGGACAATAAAAGCAAAGATCTGATTGGTTTCTAGTAGTAACTGCACTCGTGCAATAAAGTTCATAACTGAGTTATTTTGAATCTTGTGCTAACAAAATCTTGTCATCAGTTCCATTAAGAAGGGGGTGTTTCAAGTAGATATGGTCTTAAGTAGACCACATCCATTGTATGCTAACTGCCTCCTGGCAATATTTTCTCAGTTAACTCCTGTTGGAGGTAATCTTTGAAGCTTCCTTTTGTTTCTATAATGACATCAACACCACATTTGAAATCTGATGTTTTTTCCTAGGCAATATAGCCAGAATCCATCCAAAAATGTTCAAATTTGAATTTTGAATTAGAATTTTTGAGTTTTCTTAGTGAAATTCAACTAGGGAATAGTTAAAATACAATTCAAGTTTTTAAAAAATTTGAATTTGATTTTTGAAATTTATCATGTACTGCCCCTTTAAGAATTCAAATTTGACTATTCGCCATCTTAAACCTATGGAATTGCTGTTTTAACCTATGGGGGACGTCATGGGATCAATTTGGAGTTGTTCCTTTCTGAAAATTTAGTTTTTTTGGAGAAAAAAACTTCAATCGAATTTGATTCTATTTTGATTTGAGTTTGTGGGTCAATCCCATTTACCCGAATTTTAATTTTTTTTTTTGATTTTATTTTTTTTTGAATTTCAAGTTCATGGGAGTTTCTCACACCACCCACCCACCTCCATTTTCATACCCTGCCTTAAAGGAACAGTTCAGTGTGAAAATAAAAACTGGGTAAAAAGAAAGGCTGTGTAAAATAAAAAAATGTTTCTAATATATTTAGTCAAAAATATAATGTATAAAGGCTGGAGTGACTGGATGTCTAATATAATAGCCTGAACACTACTTCCTACTTTTCAGCTTTATAACTCTGAGTTAGTCAGCAACTTGAAAGGGGGCCACATGGTACATGTGCCCCCCTTCAAGTCTCTGATTGGTTACTGCCTGGTAACCAGGGTAACCAGTCAGTGTAAACCAAGAGAGCTGAAAAGCAGGAAGTAGTGTCCTGACTGATATGTTACACATCCAGTCACTCCAGCCTTTATTCATTATATTTTTGCCTAACTATATTAGAAACATTTTTTATTTTGCACAGCCTATCCATTTACCCAGTTTTTATTTTTACACTGAACAATTCCTTTAAACTTTTCCTTCTCACTGCTTCTTATACGGCTTCTTACCTAGACTGCTCTAAGGTGCAGCACTAATTAGTCTCTTGTTTGTTTAAACCGATGGCCAGTAAATGCTACTTCCTGACAAGTCGATATGATGCTTAGCCTGATGTAAAGTCATCAGCTTCTTTTTGCACTTGTCACACTGCTTTCTGCTCTTCCAGCGCGCAGAGCTGAAGCAACCCCCATGAATGGAGCACTATCTGCATCAGGCAATGCTCTATTCAAGAGGATCATGTGCAGGAGGCATGTAGGCTTATTCACCAAACTTGCACAACATTCTCACAAGTTAGGAACTGGCAAGAGGGGCAGGCCGCAACAGGTCCCTTTCCTCAAAACTGTCAGGAGTGCCCGACAGCACTCTCTTCTCCATCAGCGCCATGCTTCCAAAATGGTGGTGCTCATGACCCACGTGGGTAACGACGCCGGCACGATGACTTCACATGCTTGCCGTGAAAATTCGAAATAAGAGGATGCCAAAGTCACAGGTTCAATGCCCGATTATAGTAATTGCTAGCTTGTGTTCCTGGGTGTTCCTAAATTTATTACAAGTATTTTCCTGGACCTTTGACCCTGCCTGAACCTTCTGACTTTGATCCTTGCCGTTTGCCTATTGAACTACTGCCTGAATTCTGACTATGATTACTCCTGATCCCTCTGGTTACTGCAAACTTGCCCTAAAGCTTCCTCCTTTGTCCGGACTTCTCCGCTAGGAGCCGATAGGCTTTTTGCTGTTCATTTGGGCGATAAAGCAACAATACTTCTTTGTAGACATGTCCCATAGTGTATACAGTGTGCCATTTATTTTATTACCAATCATTTTAGTTTGAAGCTCCGTGTTTATTGGATAGAAAGGTGTCCAAATAAATATTATCCCACATTCATGTCAGATTCTTACATTACAAACACAAAGGCTTCTGTGATTGACTTTGCTTCAGTGTACAGGCTGCCATTTTGGAGTGAATATTTTATTCCCTGATAATATTGCATATGTATGTAGCCCTGGTTAAAGTGGGACGTGAATATACAAAGAAGAAAAGGAAAGAATAGATGTTGTCACTCAGCGGGTGGCATGTCCCCTTGCTTGCTCCCTGTCTGTTTGTTGTGACCTCCCTCCTCTCCTCCTGCTGCTTCATAAATGGCCTTCTTAGCCTGCTGTGTACAGCACAGATTATTCTTCCAATCTGCTCCACAGTTGTTGTTCTGATGGATTTGCATTAGGTCACATCTGTTTTCTGCTTCATAACATCTGAATGCAAATTTTAAGAACTTTGAAAAAAAAACAACAACGTATTGCTTCATGAGAAAATCTTCTACAAAAGTCCACCTGTTTTCCCAGGTGACCATATGGTTTATTTGAGAAAGCTTGAGCTTCCTATAATGAATGAATAGTGCAATAATCTATATGATCTATCCAAGTTTATATACAGATTTGCAAAGTAAAAAAGAAGGACAAATTAAGCTTCATTTGCCAAAACCAGCAGAAGAAGTGGCAGATAACTAGAGGGCTCAAGAGTAGGCCCCTTAGTACTTATACAGGCAGCAATTGTTTTGCTGGTTTGGCTGTAGTGTGCATTTTGCACCAGAAAACCCAGCACATGTTGCAAACCTCAGAGTCAGGGTATGGCTAAAGGTTGTCTATGTGCCATCCCTCTACCCCCTAACAGTTCTGCCAAATACAGGCAGTGTTGCATATATCATTCAGCAATTCCCTATACAGGTATGGAACCTGTTATACAGAATTCTTGGCACGTGAGGTTTTCCGGATAAGGGATCTTTCTGTAATTTGGATCTTCATACTACTAGAAAATCATGAAAACATTAAGGGGCAAATTCATCAAGGGTCGAATAACCCTCGATATTCGGCTGGGAATGAAAATCCTTCGACTTCGATATTCGAAGTCGAAGGATTTTGCGCAAATACGAATCGAACAATTCGAAGGATTTTAATCCAACGATCGAAGGATTATCCTTCGACCAAAAAAACTTAGCCAAGCCTATGGGGACCTTCACCATAGGCTAACATTGGGTTCGGTAGCTTTTAGGTGGCGAACTAGGGGGTTGAAGTTTTTTCTTAAAGAGACAGTACTTCGAATATCGAATGGTCGAATAGTCGAACGATTTTTAGTTTGAATCCTTCGATTCGAAGTCGAAGTCATAGTCGAAGGTCAAAGTAGCCCATTCGATGATCGAAGTAGCCAAAAAAACACTTTGAAATTCGATGTTTTTTTTCTTCTATTCCTTCACTCAAAGTTAATGAATTGGCCCCTAAATAAACCCAATAGGCTGGTTTTGCTTCCAAAAAGGATTAATTATATCTTAGTTTGGATCAAGTACAAGCTACTGTTTTATTATTACACTTTCCTTATAGTAAATCACCCCTGTTGGTTGAGCTTTTAATTTTGTGAAATACATTTTTTACTGAGTTTTGCATCACAAGTTCATTACATTATCTTTGTCTCAATTTTGAAAGACAAAATTTCAGTCACTTTATAGATCCTGTGAGTTTCAGTCCAGATATAGTATCTGTTATCCAGAATGCATGGGATATGGGGCTTTCCAGATAAGATGCCTGGCCATAGTAAGTCTTGCTATTGCAAAAAAAAAATGAAAATTAGTCATACTGTATGTAATTTTTCCCTATGGGAAATTACATTATTTGTGTAACAAACATTTAAAAGAGAAAAAAGTCAGAAAAAAATGTATCAATGCCCCTGTCCTGGTCAAAATTTACCAATGCCCTTGCCCTAGTGAATTTGTATATATGTTTAGTGTACAAGTATGTATATAAAAAAAATAGTTTTTAGTTACAAAGTTATGATCAAAAGATTGACAAGCCACCACCATACCGCGTAAACGTAAACCCCATACCATGTAAACCCCATATGGTAGTCCCTAACTATTAACTTTATAGTTGGCTGGCACCTCCCTGCACAGTAGCATTTCTTGGGATAAGTGTCTCCTTACCAAGGGACTGGTCTAACTGGGCTTAAACCTCCCCCATGCCATTTATATTTATAAGGGGAGAGGGCTTGCCAAGACCAATGCATTGGATTTTTACAGGCTTATTCCTTCCTTCCCCACTTAAAAAAGAGTGATTGCCCAACAGCCATTTCTAAAGGCATAAAACTGCCATTAAAGGGACTGGTGTAGGGGTGCTATGAGCACAAGGAAGGCTGGCCATTCTTTCTGCAGAGGAATTCTAGGAATTGTGCTAAAATATAAAAATACACAAATTGTCGGTTGTGGGAGCCCTAGAAGGCTAAGTAAAATATGCAAATATAATACACATAATATAAATAGTATCTCTGCATTGCACTTATTTAATAGCATGAAAATAGCAATTTATTGTAAGCTATATTTATAATATAATGTGCAATATACAGTCAGAGCCGCTACTGGGGAGGGGTCTGTGTGGAGTCTAATACTTTATAGTGCTCAAAAAGAATATTTAATGCAGTTTAGCCATGCATAGAGGCAGGACCAGAACTAGGGTTAGACAGAAGAGGCACCTCTTAAAGGATCTGCCTACCCCTAGTCCATGTTCACTAACAGACTAAGTTTGTGATTGACAATTTAATACAACATGCCTTAACATGAACAATAAAAAGATCAGGTAAGTATAGTAGGACGTGTTACATGTAAGAAGTACCTACATTGGGGTCAACATCTATCCAGAGGTCCCAAACCTGAAAATGTTGAGTTTTAGTAAATACCCCATAGAGTCACTTATCAGTTGGTTTGAAATGTGTGGTTTTTATTTATATTTGGTTGAGTCACAAATAAATTATACAGTCTGTAGAATTATGTCCCAGGGTTAATTGCACAGAGTTTCTAATAGAATAATTAGCATGACAGTCATATAAATAGGAATGCATACAGGTGCGGCCATTTTGCTTGTGTCTTACATTAAGTTCTTGAAGACATCCCCTTTGTTTTGCATTTTAAAAAATTTAATATACTCTGATATAAACACTATTTAAGGTGACTGGAAACATACATCTTTCTATAAATGCTCCTTTAAACATATTAACCTAGCGTAGAAGGTTAAAGGTTTTCCTATGCCCCAAGGATATAGTTGGCCAGCTGGGGTCCTTTTTCCCAAAGGGGAGGGGGAGTAGTTACCCAGAGGTTACAAAAAGGGATGGTGACATGTGTTCTGACTCTTTCCTATGCACACACTAGCTGGATGAAAAGGAGCGTTGCTGTTAGGGCCTGAAGTGGAGGTAGACATCAGTAAAGGAGCAAGAAAGTGTTAGGTGAGAAGCTGTAATAGGTCACTATAGGAGTAACAGCTGGGATTAGAAAAGTTAGTGAGCAGCTAAGGCTCCAACAAGGAGTTTAGTTAAGGGTTAGTACACTGTGACACCTCTGCTGCTATTATAGGGATCCAAGCAGTTAAGCTCAGGTTTAGGTAGATCCTGGAGTAATTCACTTCTGCAGGCTTCGGCCAGGGATGTGGAGTTGGTGGCCACAAAGCAGGCAATGCAACCCAGTGAGAAAGCTGACTAACAAGGAACAGAAAGGATCTATGAGTACTTTATCTGTACAAATGACCTGCTGCCACTACTTGTTCAGGGAATGTATCATCTGAGCACACACCTTGCACTGAGACTGCTTTTTCAAAAGAAAAAAAGGCTCCCATGTTGCCAGTCTCTTAAAAACATGTCTGTGATTTTTGACACCATCTTGTAAGCTGGTATTGGTATCTACTACTAGACTATGTTGTTGTACATCTGACCACCAACAGATACTATTTGGGTGCTTTGTATCCCTATTATATAGACAGTTGAATGGCTCAGATGATGATCCCTTTGGTTGATGTGGAAGGAGAGGGAAAGGATAAAATGACATATGCATTTGTCTTGAGCCTTTTTTTGTAGTGCGTCATTTTATTTTGCAGCGCAAAGCAAAATGAGCCACACGGCAAATTTGTTTACACAGTTTCTCCACCAGATGAATTTGGAAGTTTGGGGCAAATCTGTACATGGCAACATTTTTTGTGCTCATCACTACTCCTGATAAAATTCCCCAAAAATGAGCAATGATTATATACTTCACTGGGACAGGAACTGATGTAAATGATGTATAATCTCTGCTGTGGAATCCTATATAATAAAGTTGAGTCCAGTCCCTGTGTCCGTGGGATTGCGCTACTGCGCATGTGCCCCACGGACCGTCTCTGGCAAATTTTTTTTAGACTAGAACAATTCTGTTTTTTATAAATGTTTGACTACATATGTTCTAGCGCCCGTTAATTTAACGGGCTTAATGTCTAGTTAATAATAAAAGGACATTAATTAAAGCACAAGCAGCTTGCCCATCTCTACATGTAGACAGGGAGACTCTTCTCTGCTACTAATAATGATCTGCTTTTCAATCTTATTAAGTAACTGAAACCCCAGCATTTGCAAATTGCAATTGGTTGGCCATCTTAACCTGAAGGGTTCTTGGGTATTGTTAGGTTATCATAAGCAAACAATCATAAACAAAACCAAAATGACTTTGGGGACTCTCTCTCTTTCTCTCTCTCTTTCTCTTTCTCTCTCTCTCTCTCTCTCTCTCTCTCTCTCTCTCTCTCTCTCTCTCTCTCTCTCTCTCTCTCTCTGTCTCTCTCTCTCTCTCTCTCTCTCTCTCTCTCTCACACTCTCTTTCTCATTATTATGGCTTCAATATTTGGTTCAAAAGGAAATAGGGATGCTATTGCGATAAGTACAGTGAGTTGTTACTTGTCAAGCCTACTTCACACTGCCTTTGTCATACAATAAATATTAATCATTTCAAAGTGTGAACATTGCTTAATGAGGGCAGATGCAAATTCTCCTTTTATTTTATGTGAAGTAAATGACTGGAAGACATTGAATTAATTTAGTCATTGTGCCTTGTTTAGCTTTATTTTAGCTATCAATGAGTTCTACAGTACTTTAGTGACCAATAAAGTGTATATATATCTTTGAAATACAATATAAGTCTGGCTAAAAGCTTTACTATTTATTGAAGTTTTAGGAATCTCAAATGGATGGCATTTTGTTTTATAAACCTTTTGGTACAAATTGTACTGCAGTTCTAAATAGATAATGCGGAATAGAAGATGACATTATTTCAACACAAATAGCAAAGCTGCTTCAACTCTGCAGTGAAAGAATAATGTTTATGCGTTGTATTATTTGTTCTGACAACAAGTTGCAAGTAGTTAGAAACAAATCTCAATATTTCCAACCAGAAGAAGAAATGTATTGTTTTCGAGAACTTCATTCTAATAATAGGAAATAATCCAAATACTGTAGTCAACAGTTCCTTTCTAATAGATTGCAGGCAACTAATTACAGATACAGCCTCTATGGAATTAGGGTAATTTGATTAATGGTTTTTTATAAAAATATCACAAACCTGAGATAGAAGCTTGGTATGAACATCAGCATTTTAGCACTCCTGAGGTTTGAAGAAAGCTGGTAAACTCAATTTATGTTATAATTTAACTATATGGGCCCACAATTCTGTTTTAAATTCACCACTTAAAAGTTTGTAATGGGTGCACAGAGCCAGTATTCTACTAGGGCAATACAGCACCTTGATTGGTTTGTAGCTGGTGTTTTTTTAATTTAAAATATATTTTTTATTAGCTGATGGGGTTCATAGACAAGAACAGTCTTAGGACAATCTACTGGTTAACCTTTGCTTTTATCAGGTTTGGCAAGTTGCTAATTTCTGCAGAGTAACTGTCTTTCTCAAGTGGGTCCTCAACGTATAGTTGGAGGAAACATTTGCTATGTAATTTCTCACAAGCACTTTACTAATGTGTGAGATACAGGCTCTTAAAATACAGATAACTGCTTTATTGTTGGAATTTCCTAACAGACAAACAGGAAACACAATAGAACACAGTCACTTCATAAATTCACTTCCCTGTTAACATGGGCATAGGTGGGATATTTGTTACAGATACAGGTATTGCTGAATGCCAAGGTTTGAGCTATTTGGAACAAATGCATTTTGACATGGCAGGAGCAAACCCAGTAAGGGCAGAGTCAAAAGAAGAAGGATACTGCCACTTTGCAGAGTAATTTGTCTAAGTTGGGAAACTGGGCAGCAAACTGAAAAATGAGGTTCAATGTTGATAAATGCAGGTTATGCACTTTGGCAAAAATAATATAAATGCAAGTTATACACTAAATGGCAGTGTTTTGGGGTTTTCTTTAAATGAGAAGGATCTAGGGGGTTTTGTAGATAACAAGTTGTCTAATTCTGGGCAGTGTCATTCTGTGGCTACTAAAGCAAATAAAGTTCTGTCTTGCATAAAAAAGGGCATTAACTCAAGGGATGAAAACATAATTATGCCTCTTTATAGGTCCCTGGTGAGGCCTCATCTGGAGTATGCAGTGCAGTTTTGGACTCCAGTCCTTAAGAGGGATATAAATGAGCTGGAGAGAGTGCAGAGACTAAGTGCAACTAAATTGGTTAGAGGAACGGAAGACTTAAATTATGAGGGTAGACTGTCAAGGTTGGGGTTGTTTTCTCTGGAAAAAAAGGTGCTTGCAAGGGGACATGATTACACTTTACAAGTACATTAGAGGACATTATAGACAAATAGCAGGGGACCTTTTTACCCATAAAGTGGATCACCGTACCAGAGGCCACCCCTTCAGACTAGAAGAAAAGAACTTTTATTTGAAGCAACATAGGTGGTTCTTTACAGTCAGGACAGTGAGGTTGTGGAATGCACTGCCGGGTGATGTTGTGATGCTGATTCAGTTAATGCCTTTAAGAATCGCTTGGATGATTTTTTGGACAGACATAATATTAAAGGCTATTGTGATACTAAACTCTATAGTTAGTATAGATATGGGTATATATAATTTATGTGAAAGTATGGAGGGGTGTATGTTTGGATGCTGGGTTTTCATTTGGGGGGGTTTAACTTGATGGACTTTGTCTTTTTTCAACCCAATTTAACTATGTAACTGTGAAGGGAGATGCGACATGACTAGTGTTTGCAGGTCCCAATATGTGCATTTTTGAGGAATTGAAAAGTGTATGGAGTGAGTTGGTGAGTGTTGAAATATGAGCAGAAGAGGGGGAAAGGAGAGATAGTAAAGTTGGTTATTGAACAGAATCTGGAGAATAAGTTAAAAACGTAAACAGCTAAATCAGCAAACAGACAATGAACCCTGGGAAGTGACATAACAAGATAAACACGAATTTAACAATAAACATAGGGCACCTACCTTTCTTGCCTTTTATGCACTTTCTATGAGTGTTCACTCATACAATGGGAGGTCAGTGAAATAATAGCAAGAATTCCATTTGAGAGACATGATACAATACTGTCCTAGTGTCTGGTACACAAAGGGTGGGGGCACAATCAGCTGCAGTTATTAAGGTATGGATTTCAAATAAATTGCAGTGTAACAAAAGGTAGCTATTTGAACAGCAATACAATTCATGAAGCGCCCCTAGATTGTCTAATGAAGACATTAAAAACACAGCTAGGTAAAATTACAGCATAAAAGTAACTAGAAAATCCCCTGAGACTGAATGAAATTCTAAATTTCTTACATAATTCCACCTTTCCATCCCTGCTACTACTGTAGATACTACTGCTTTCATAGGGCAAACCCACAGGGAATTATCAACGCCAAAAAAAATGAAGACCTTAACCTGAAGAGTTCTTGGGTATTGTTAGGTTATCATAACCAAACAATCATAATCATAAGTAAATTGACTTTGTGGACTCTCTCTCTTATAATTATGGTTATTATTACGGTTTTATTATTTGGTTTAAAGAGAAACACGGATGCTATTGGGGTATATAAAGTGCTACTTGTAAAATCTACTTCACACTGCCTTAGTCATACAATAAATGGAAGACATTGAATTAATTTAGTCATTGTGCCTATTTTAGCTTTATTTTAGCTATCAATGAGTTCTACAGTACTTTAGTGACCAATAAAGTGTATATATATCTTTGAAATACAATTTAAGTCTAGCTAAAAGCTTTACAGTTACTGGGGTTTTAGGAATCTCTTAAATGGATGGCTTTTTGTTTTACAAACCTTTTGGTACAAATTGTACTGCAGTTCTACATAGATAATGCTGAATAGAAGATGAGATTATTTCAACACAAATAGCAAAGCTGCTTCAACTCTGCAGGGAAAGAATAATGTTTATGTGTTGTATTATTTGTTCTGACAACACGTTGCAAAAAAAAAAAAAAAATCCCCAAATTTCCGACCAGAAGAAATGTTTTTGTATTGTTTCGAGATATTCATTCCAATAATAGAAAATAATCTAAATACTGTAGTCAACCAGTCTAACCACCTTCAAAACCCTGCTAATACATACCACTGCTTTCATATGGCAAACTCACATGGAATTATTAATCTTAAAAAAGAATAAGGAGCTCTATATAAGAAAGACATACGTATATTAATTTGCCGTGAATATGGAATATGAGAAACTGGCATCATTGGAAAGCTTGTCCAATAGCTTTCTTTCTTTCTTTCTTTCTTTCTTTCTTTCTTTCTTTCTTTCTTTCTTTCTTTCTTTCTTTCTTTTCTTGTGCCATTGGTTAAGCTCTCACTACTGCTAGGGTATGTAATAATATTATAACATTTTGTACATTATTATTGACCAGTGCTGCCTTTTATTATTATCACCAAGTATATATGAAGACCTTTCCAACATTGATAAAATGAGGGCCCACTTGCAAGAGTTTAGGGTACCTAACATTGAAGTGTGAATTCTGTGAGTCGTAGAATGAAAACGATTTTAGTTGTTATTGCAATAAGGATCTTTATCAATGACCTCTAATCAAACCTGATTGAGTTGAATTGCAATTGAGTTTTTAAAAATGTTAATTCTAAAATGAATAAATTGACCTCCCAGTCAATCAAGGCAGATATAAACAGATACAACTATAGTAGGACATGTCAGGGGCCGTTTTGGATGCATAGGTTTACTGCTAAGCAGAGCCTCCTGCAGTCCAAGTAAGGGCTACCAAATCACAATCTTTTTTTGGCACCCCTTAGATGTTTTTCATACTTGTGTTGCTCCCCAACACTTTTTACATTTCAACGTGGCTCATGGATAAAACAAAAGGTTGGGGATTCCTTCCTTAGAGAATGCTGCATATGCATTGTGTAATAGTTATTTCTTGCTATAGCAGAAATTCTACAAACATTTTTTTTCCAACAGTATGTTGTGAACTTTATGAGCATAATGTTTGTTCTATATATTGTATTTGGCTAGTATGTATATTATACTTATATCTGACAGCTCATTCCATTAAAATCGGTTCCTAATTAGCAGCATACTGTGCTGAAACTAGGGCATCTTAAAGCTTACTGTACATCTACTGTAATTATATGTGCTACTAACCTTACTTTTAAATATATTCAATTATCATTGGAAAGACTTAGTAAATGAAATGGCTTACTAAAATGCTTTATATATGCGTTATATATGTCCATGTATAATATAAGCTCCATATCTATAATAAGTTGGTTCAATCAAAAGTTGATTCAAGCCACAACACCATGTTAGTTCCTGTGCAACCATACAAAATGTATTTGCACAGGTGTACTCTATAAGATAGTGGTTGGCCACTCCATTAAAGACTTTCTTTCACAAGGTAGATAGTAATTTTTAACCTCCAGACATTTTAAAGCTTCTTGTTGCTGGATATGCTGGAAGCTGTAGATCTGCTGCATCTTGAACACTGATATGCCTAATAGGTGTATCCTTGGCATAGCACTAAAAGGCACAATTGTGTATACAATTACCCACAAACCCCAGGTTAAGGTTGTAATCAATTATTCTTTAGAATCCATGAGGAAACTCTCATAGCAGTGTTGAAGCCAAGTTTTGATTTCAACTAGGGATTCTACTAGTTTATTAGACACCAGACCCAATGTGAACCCATCCACTACCATCAACAAGGACTAGTTACTAGAATTAGCGTCCTGCGTCTTGCAAGGTGTTTTTAAATCTGCTTTCTGATCTTCCTAATAAAACGTTTTATTATCCTTATTAATATAATGATATCAAGTAACATTGTTAAACCCTATGCTTTTCTTTGCCACAAACAATGGTGCTGATAAATGTTTCACCTACTGAGCACAGGATGTCCAGAAACAATATTCCATTTGTACTTGAAAGTGAATGCTGGAAGCATGTCAATTATTCTTCTGCTGCTCTTTCCTCTCTTGACATTATGCAGTGATTTTAGTGTATTATCTACCAAAGCCGTCTGAACAGCAATGCACTTCTGAGTTGTTTAAACTCGATTTACCTTGATAGCATTTGCTTCTTGAGTGCATTATGAATCAAAAGTCTAAATTTGAATGTTGTGCCATTCACAGTTCATTTCCAAAGCCGTCAACTGTTTGTCTGTAGGCACAGTTTACAACTGAGATATAAATATGTGTTAACAGGTCTATGCCATACCACATTGATTTTCAAATATTTTACAGAATATGTACATTCATGTGGAATCAAAGCAGCCAGGTAGCAATAGAAGTAATTATTTGTATCCACTTATTTAGGTACAGGTATAGGATCGGTTATCCTGAAAGCTCTGAATTATGGAAGGATTGTCTCCCATAGACTCAATTTTAATTAAATAATTAAAATGATAAAAAATTATTTTCTTTTTTTCTACAATAATAAAAAAAGTACCTAGTACTTGATCACCACCAGGGTCGGACTAGGCTGGCTCCCTGATTGGTAAACCCCAAAGAAAAAGTTAATGTTCCACTGTGGGCTGTGGGCCGACGTTCACACGTGTACACGGTGTGCCGTCGATTGCGCATATGCGCTGGGGGGGTGCAATAATAAGGTGGGCCTTTGGTGTTTCAACCACCCTGGGTCCCCAGCCCGACCCTGATCACAGCTAAGATATAATTAATCCTTATCAGTAGGAAATCAATTCTATTGGGTTTATTTAAGGTTTACATGATTTTTAGCAAACGAGATAAAAGGTTCCAAATTATGGAATTAGGTCATAAAGAATCAATGGCAGATGTCCCTGAAGTTGTTTCTTGACATTGTGATCTGCGCTGGATAACCTGATCAAGTCAAGTTTTTGCGGGAACAATCCAATACAGTTGAGTTTTCGAAGCATTCATTTTACGATTTAAATTGACGCATGACTTTGCCATAAGCTCTTTTTCTCTTGGACTTTTTGGAGAAAAATTATTGATAAATGAATTAGGTTGACTTAATATATATAAAAATGAGAATTAATATGTGTGGGATCTGTAACATTCAATGTGGGGTCTACTATTGAGAAAAATTGGTCTTATCTAATTGTTGGCCCTGTGGTCAATGGTTGGATCATACCTCCAAGTTGGCAGCTTTTATTGGCCTGTGTACGGCCACCTTTAAGAAATGATGCTCCAGATTACAAAAAAAGATTGCTTATCTGGCAAATCTCACAACCCAAGCATTCCATATACTAGATCCCATTCCTGTTTGCCTCACCTTTAAATAGTCAGAGTGCAGGAGATGTAGAAAAATTGTCATGGCAGTACTGAACTCTTTTTAGTTTTCGGTGCAGTCCTTTCACATTACCCATTATATTACCTTGCACAGGTAGCACTGGCTCCTGAGTTTGATTCTAACCTGGGTATCCATTCAACTGCAAGGAGTCTGTAAGTGCAGCTGAGCAAAAATTGAAACATATATTGTATATATTGAGGCCATTCATTAAAGGTATTTATATTTCACTGTTATGTAAGCAGCAGAGTCCAACCTATTCACGATTAAAGAATAAAAATGGTTGACAAAGACACAAGAATACAGAACCACAACCATAACCCAATTACATCAATTAAAAGATACCCGAAGACAAAGTTATACAATTAATATATAAAAGCTCAGCCATACAAATCCTTTAAATGCTGCTTTTATTCTTCTACTATGGGGGATAATGAGTAAGAAGTGGTAGTGAGTAAAGTGTGCAACAGTGTTAGTGGTGTCAATCACACTACACATGAATAAAACACATCAAGATAAATAGAGTGCTGGGGGAGAACCCAACAAAGTTCATTAACACTACAAACGTTAATTGTGTAACATATTTGTTCTAATTATATTATGTGCAATGCATTGTGTCAAAATGCATTATAAATACACAGTTTTTCATGATATGTTAGCATGTTTAATAAGGCTCTGGAGTAATAAGTGAAAAGTGACAGACCACTTTGTACTTTTATGTACCCATGGTAACCCTTTCATTTGCTGAAGCTAATCGCAAAGCTTGTTGTGCTCATTCTATGACCCAAAGAAGTTTTAGACCTTAGATATAATTAGATATTACTGAATATGCATTTTAAATAAATTCTAGTCTTTGATAAAAAAAAATTTCAGTATTGTGTAAATTTTAGAAAGTAAACTTGAGGGACATTTTTGTTTTCTGCTGAATTAACATTTGTTTCAGCCTTGGGGTCTTATAGCAGGCAAATAGAGTTAGTAAATGTACGTTTAAGTAAATGTTAAATTACCTGGAAAAATAAACATTACACTATAAATATTTAGTTTTTCCCCATTTTTTAACCTTATGTGAAACTATATGAAGGAGACATTGTCTGGCTCTGCAAATACATAATATGTCAGCTGATTTTATTGCTACCTTACATAAACTAGCTAGGTCAGCATATGCACATTTTCTTACATAGCCCATTTATAGACTCTGCTTTTTATGTTGTAAATTGTAGTATCTTAATTAACTTTAAAATTCATCTTCTGTGAATTCATTTATTTATCAAGCAGAAAGTGTATTAGGAAACTATGCCATAAAATAATACTAATATTTTCCAACTGAAATATAATGAAATATAATATAATAAAGGCATAGGTCGCCAGAAAACTTAAAGAGATACTATCATTGGAACCCATGTTTTTTTCAAAATGCATCAGTTGAAATTAATTTTTTTGCAAAGAGCAAACTGTTTTTTTTTATATTTAATTTTGAAATCTGACATGAGGCTAGACATACTGTCAGTTTCCCAGGAGCCCCAATCATGTGACTTGTGCTCTGATCAACATCAGTCACTCTTTACTACTGTACTACAAATTTGAGTGATATCACTCCACTCCCCCCAGCAGCCTAACAACAGAACAATGGGAAGGTAACCAGATAGCAGTTCCCTAACACAAGATAACAGCTGTCTGGTAGATCTAAGAACAACACTCAATAGTAAAAATCCAGGTCCCACTGCAACACCTTCAGTTACATTGAGTAGGAGAAACAACAGCCTGCCAGAAAGCAGTTCCACCCTAAAGTGCTGGCTCTTTCTGAAAGCACATGACCAGGCAAAATGAACTGAGATGGCGTCTACACACTAATATCACAACATAAAAAAATACACTTGCTGGTTCAGGAATGAAATGTTATATTGTAGAGTGAATTATTTGCAGTGTAAACAGTGTAATTTAGAAATAAAAACTACATCATAAAAATCATGACAGAATCCAAATCAGCAGAGAGATTCCAGCAGAGGATGTGTTACTTTCAAATAGGTTACAAGTCCAGCAATATTTGCCAAAGTCAACAGTGCCAACTCTAAGCCCTGATATCAATGGAGTAGGATGCAAAACTCTAGAGGTAAATTTATCAACATTCAAATGTAACTTTTTAACAGCAATTACATTTTTTTTTTTCTGAGAATAAAAAAATCTAGAAACTGGCACGTTCATGGGGAAGTCAACGGCAGGCAGTTTCAAAATGCAGGCTATTTTTCAATTTGAGTTTCAAGATTGAATTTGAAATTTGTCAGACTCACTGGTAATAAAATATAGAATGTCCTTTCACTGCACTCAAATTGTTTTTTCATATTTTTAGGAATCAAGTTTGGAGAGTTTTTGAGAAATTTGGAAAATAACTTAAAAGTCTTCCACATTTTTTTTTTTTTTTGGTAAAATTTCCCTTTTAATAGGTTTAATTGGTCTTAGCGCAGTGCTCTGAATTATTGAAACATCTTTATCCATCATTCCTCAGGTTCCAAAGACCAAGGATTCAATTCATGTAAATAATAATAATGATAAATATATAACTTTTGGGCTGCTTGGATTAGCTGCACTTATAACCCAATATTCATTTTATTTGTATACAAGTACAGTATAATGTGGTTGATATTGATTAGTTGGCAACTTTAACCTTCTTTTTATATTTATATCTTTGATATATTTTATGTAATTTTGTGTGGGTGCTGTTCCCATTACAAACCATATAACATATTATATATAGGCTATGATATAACACTGCTTCCTATGTGGCCACATAAAATGAAGGCATTTTTTTGTTGACTTTACGGAACAGTAAGTGTTTCACACATGTGAGAACCCTCTTCTTAGCAAAGGAATTAACTGTTTAGCTGTAGGTGTATAATAACACTTCTATGATAACAGAAAAGGGTATTCGTTCAAAACACAAATTCAGTAGCATTATGATGGAACTGCTTTCATTTAAGCTATTATTTTTCATACTCAATGTAACTGAAGGAGTAACAGTAGGACTTGGATTTTTACTATTGACTATCTGCCAAGGAGCTACTATCTTGTGTCAGCGAGCTGCTATCTTGTCACATTCCCATTGTTATGTTGATGAGCTGCTGGAGGGGAAAGGGAGGGGGTCATATCACTCCAATTTGCAGTACAGCAATAAAGAGAGCACCAGCCACATGACTGGGAGCACCTGGGAAACTGACATTTCTAGCCCCATGTCAGATTTCAAAATTAAATATTAAAAAATATGTTTGCTCTTTTGAAATATGTATTTAATTGCAGAAGTCTGCTGGAGCAGCACTATCAGCTGATGCGTTTTTTTTTTTTTTTTTTTTAAAAAAACAAGATTTCCCATGACAGTATCCCTTTAATAAAAGCCATTGTCAAACACAATTATTAAGGATTAGAATTTATTATTTTAAAGCCCCAAAAGCATTGTACCCCATGGAAATTTATGATAGTTAAAAGAAAGAATGTTTGTTTTTACATGTTTAAATAGGAAACAAGATCACAACCAAGACATTATAGATCAGATTTCTGTACACTGGTGATGTAACTATCTGACACAAGGTGGAAAAATCATTAGACTCATCATGGTAATATGAACTTAGTTGTGAAAAATAATTTGATTAGTTCGTATGAAGAGGCAGTTTATAAATGACAGTGGATGTAATTAGTTTAAAATTTTCCTGCTATGGACAAGCTGTAGGAAATGTGTATGGGAGCACAGTATCATTGTGATTAGTATCACATAACGGTATGTGGCCTTTTATAGATCTGTAAGGGATTTAAAGGATTTCTATGTAGAGGAAGGTGTGAGTATTTCAGGAAGAAAAGAGATGTCTGAAGGTTAGGAGCAGGATTAACAGGATAGGGGTGGTACAGGTGAAGAGTCAGAAAGGAGCTAAATATAGTATACATTTAATTATATATTTCTGTGCCATTTTTTTGTAGAAACATATTTTTTAAAATATTTTTATGTAGGAGAGGAAGAGATGGTTATTTGTACAAGTGCACACCACATGCACACAATTACTGAGACATAGACAGAGTGACACAAATATGGAACAAACAATAAAGAAGCACAGGCATGAAATGAGATGTAATTCTGTGCAGAAGGAAACATGGGGAAACACTAAGAATAATGCAGAGAGATAACCAAAGGGGCATATAAAAATCAGCCAGAAGCATTTAGAGTAAATCACAGGGACTGTAAAAGGACATAAGGAAACATATTGGGAACTATGGAATCTGGGCATTTTTATTGGTGTATTGTTAAGAACACACACCACTGATTTTTTTAATTAAATACTATCCATAAAATGCAGGTATTAGATTTGTTATCAAGAAACCCGTTATCTGGAAAGCTCCGAATTACAAGAAATCCATTTCCCATAGACACCATTATGCTAAAATAAATCAAAATGTTAAAAATCATTTCCTTTTTTACTGCTTTAATAACACTGTACCTTGTACCTGATCCTTAAAGATAATTCATCCTTATTGGAGACAAAACAGCAAAACAGTACAAGTGAATTTATTAAATATTTAAATATTAAGTAGACTTAAGGGGGCCCATTCACTTAGCTCGAGTGAAGGAATAGAGGAAAAATACTTCGAATTTCGAAGTGTTTTTTTGGCTACTTCGATCATCGAATGGGCTACTTCGACCTTCGACTTCGAATCAAACGACCCGAACTAAAAATCGTCGAAGTACTGTCTCTTTAAAAAAAACTTCGACCCCCTAGTTCGCCACCTGAAACCTACCGAGGCCAATGTTAGCCTATGGGGAAGGTCCTCATAGGCTTCCTATCAATTTTTTGATCGAAGGATAATCCTTCGATCAATGGATTAAAATCATTCGAATCATTCGGTTCGAAGGATTTAATCGTTCGATCGAATGATTATTCCGTCGATCGTTCGATCAAATGATTATTCCTTCGATCGAACGAATTGCGCTAAATCCTTCGACTTCGATATTCGAAGTCGAAGGATTTTAATTCGGCAGTCGAATATCGAGGGTTAATTAACCCTCGATATTCAACCCTAGGTAAATTTGCCCCAAGGTATAGAGATCCAAACTATGGAAAGATCAATTATTCGGAAAACCCCAGGTCCCTAGCAGTCTGGATACTAGGTCCCATACCTGTACCATAAATAAAGAAAATAAATATTTGTTGAGAAAATCATTTGGGAAAATGGCTACACTGTAGCCAAGGAATAGGGATGGACGAATTTGACCCGTTTCTTTTCACCAGAAATTCGCCACTGCCGAAATGTCGCAGACGCTCATTAAAGTCTATGGGCGTCCAAATATTTTGTTGCGTGGTAAAAAATTTTTTGACGCATGTCTTTTTTTTTGACGGGCGTCATTTCCACGGCGAAACAAGGAGAAAAATTTCGCCCCCATCCCTACCTTGGGTCCCAGTCCCATTCAGGGAAACTTGAGAGGAAAGCAATAGTACGTAGTAAACTCGTATCCCTATTTTGCTTCATAGTGGGACAAATATACAAAACACCTAGGGGGTTATGAAATAAAAGGCATTTAGTTTGCCTAGGGGCAGTAACCCATAGCAACCAATCAGCAGGAAGCATTTACTGGTCACCTGTTTAAATGCAAACATCTTATTGGTTGCTATGGGTTCCTGCCCCTGCGCAAACTTACATTTGGGGGCTAATGTCCTAGGGCTAAATGATATGACAATGACATATCATTTATTTAAAGAAAGGTATGCAACTAGGTCATAAAAACCCTCAGCAAGCAGCACTCAAATCACGGGCCTGCAGTTTGAAAGGAAATTATTACATAAGTTAAAAAGAGTGAGGAATGAAAAGGGAAGTAGAAAGCAGATACCAGGGTTAAAAAAGAACTTCATAGGGTTATGGTAGATAAATTGTGGTAGCAAATATGCGGTTTTAATGTGTTGTATAAAAAACAGTAATTTGTAAATAAAAGATTATTACTGCACACTGAAAACTTTACCATGGTGTGTTTGGATTAACAAAGTGATAAAATGATCTATAAAACTAGAGCAACCCAAGTGATGTTTCTAAACATTAATTGATTGGTTGCTGTATGGTTGCCATAAGAAGTGATTCTTCTGACGAAGCAAGCCATTTTAGTCGTTTCATCTTACTTGATCCATTTTTGGTATGGTTTGGTAATAAATCACGTTTACTAGGGAAGACAGAAACGGTTTCTATCACATCTGAATGTGACAAGGCCGGAATATTGCACACGTGTGGAAAAGTGAAAGATCTCCAGATGCCATGTACAGGTTCAAAAGTCATGTTGTCAAAGTGCTTCATCTGTAGCTTCATGAAACACATCTGCTGTATTTTTATAAAACATATTTTAGGATTCAGGTAATTGTGAGGTGGACATTTTTGTATTTGTAAACAATATTAGTGCCTTCACTTGTATGGTCTAGCACCCAAGAAAGCAGTAGCCAATGAGTAACCAATATTCAGTAACTCAGCCTGCTAAGCAGACTTGCTGCCAGTTTTAACTGTCACTGTTTTAATCCTGTAAGATTCTCCAGCTTTGTAATGCACCCCTAACTTAACAACTAGAAGTGGCTAATCTTCTTATTCTTTCTTATTATACTGTTTTTATAATCATTATTATTACAGCTACCAGTATTTATAAAGTGTTTATAATCTGATTTGGTCAACAGATAGTTGTCCAGCCTGGGTCAAGCAAGTATAGAGGAAAGAAGTATAGATTTATGCAGATTCAGAGGTTGTTTGGCTAGGCCTAAATCTTACTATGGGCATCTAAATGTTGTAGGTTCTTGCTGCTAGATAAAAGTAATGTAAGCCTATAGTAAACTGAGTGGCACTGTTACTCTAAGGGGCCGATTCACTAACTTTGAGTGAAAGATTCGAAGTAAAAAAACTTTGAATTTCGAAGTGTTTTTTGGGCTACTTTGACCATCGAATGGGCTACTACAACCTTCGACTACGACTACGACTTCGAATCGAACTATTCGAACTAAAAATCGTTCAACCATTCGACCATTCAATAGTCAAAGTACTGTCTCTTAAAGAAAAAACTTCGACCCCTTAGTTCACCATCTAAAAGCTACCAAACTCAATGTTAGCCTATGGGGAAGGTCCCCATAGGCTTGGCTAACTTTTTTTGATCGAAGGATATTCCTTCGATCGTTGGATTAAAATCCTTCGAATCGTTAGATTCGAAGGATTTTATCGTTCGATCGAAGGACTATTCCGATAGCACTATTTGCGCTAAAATCCTTCGACTTCGATAGTCGAAGTCGAAGGATTTTAATTCCCAGTCGAATATCGAGGGTTAATTAACCTTCGATATTCGACCCTTTGTGAATCGGCCCCAATCTGTGAGCTTTACCCCAATAATGTGCTCCAGATGAGACCTTAGACCCTGTGGAGGCAGGGTGTATTGCAACTGTAACTGGATACAATGTACAATAATTGGGTGCCAGTGGTTCTTGCAACTCAAACGGTGAACTTATTTATTGAAGAGAATAATCCACAAGGGAGTTCAAATAGAAAATAACATTAACATGGAACAAAAGTTGATAGGCAGCAATGGTTAGTAAAAGTCCCTACAGGGATGACAGCATAAACAGCGTCTACGAAGGTACACACAGCTTTCAGCCTTTACCCTAAGTGGAGTGTACTCTAACACTTAGGGGGGTTATTAACTAAAATCCACATTTTTATCATATTTTATTTAAAAAAAAAAAAACACAACCAAACTCCCATGCCTGATTTTAGTTTATTTATTGATAAAAAAACTCGATTTAATCGGATTGTGAAAAAACTCGATAAATTCCAGCAAAAATTCTTAGGGTAGCTTCTGTTGTCTTGAAGACGATTTACACACATTTAGGGGCAGATTTACTAAGCTCCAGTGAATTTTTGAAGTCCAAAAAGTTCGAATTTCGAAGTAATTTTTTGGATACTTCGACCATCGAATAGGATACTACGACTAGGATACTATCTTTTGATTTCAATACTTCGCCAAATGAAAGAGACCGAATTGCTATATGGCCAATGGGGACCTTCCAGTGCATTTTTTTAAGTTTTTGGCATCGAATAAAAATCCTTCGATCGATCGCTAAAAATAATTTGAATAAATAGATTCAAAGGATTTAATCTATTTTTATTCGATCGATCGAATGCTATTTTAGCGCTAAATCCTTCAAATTCGATATTCGAATTCAAAGGATTTCAATTCGATGGTCAGATTTCTAGGGTTTTAACCCACTTCGAAATTCGACCCTTGCTAAATCTGCCCCTTACAGAACTGGCAAAGTCAGTGGAGCAAGTCAGACTGGATTGGTGAATCACAGTCAACAGGCCAAAAGCATTTCCATGTATTCTGTACTGTAGATAGACCTTTCAACAACACATTGAGGCCTCTGTATTAAAGGTTGAATTTTAGTGGTTTTAACCACAACTAAACTCACAAACCTAAAATCACAAATGTCATTGAATTTATTAAAAGATCAGAATGTAAAAAGTATGAAGTAAAGAAATCGCTGAACAATGCACTAAAAAATAAAAATACAGGTATGGGACCTGTTATCCAGAATGCTCGGGACCTGGGGTTTTCTGGATAATGGATCTTTCCGTAATTTGGCTCTTCATACCTTAAGTCTACTAGAAATTAATTTAAACATTAAATAAACCCAATAGGCTGGTTTTGCTTCCAATAAGGATTAATTATATCTTAGTTGGGATCAAGTACAAGCTACTGTTTTATTATTACAGAGAAAAAGGAAATCATTTTTAAAAATTTGGATTATTTGGATAAAATGGAGTCTATTCCGTAATTCAGAGCTTTCTGGATATCGGGTTTCCGGATAAGGGATCCTATACCTGTATCTCTAAAAACCTCTAAACATTTTAGTGTTTTGGACAATTCCTAGCAACAAAAATTCTATAGAACCTCAACAAATTTTACTGTGCAAATTTTTGTATTTAAGGTTTTTGTCACTTAATAAATCTCACATTTTTAGAGCTTTTGAGAAATGTAGGAAAACCACACATTTTTCGAGATTTGTGGAAAAAAATTGCAATTGTTAGCAAATGGACCCCAAAGTCCCTAAAGGCAATTTGAACTCATGAGTGCTGTGGCCTTTTTATTTAACCAATCTCTTTGTTTCCAATAAACACACAGTTCACACAGATCAAAACGACACACAGAAAAATAGAATCAATAGCACTGGCATTTAAGGCCAAACATGCATTTTTAATTGCAGTAAGCCAATATTTCTCTGTAAATGAGAACTAGCTAAATATATAAAGTATACATTACATCATATTCATATTATATACAAGTAGATAGAAGCATAAATAAAGCAATAGTAATATGTATTCCATACCACAGGTAGATTCTGCCACTACCAGGTCCTTGGAAACAAGGGGCAGGCCTTGGGGTATATACAATGCAAAGTTTGGAGTAGTGCTGGAGAACTCTTGCAACTAACACAGATTATGGGGCCAATTCACTAACTTCGAGTGAAGGATTCGAAGTTAAAAAACTTCGAATTTCGAAGTTTTTTTTGGGCTACTTCGACCATCGAATGGGCTACTTCGACCTTCGACTACGACTATGACTTCGAATCGAAGTAAAAATCGTACGACTATTCGACCATTGGATAGTCGAAGTACTGTCTCTTTAATAAAAGCTTCGACCCCCTAGTTCGCCATCTAAAAGCTACCGAAGTCAATGTTAGCCTATGGGGAAGGTCCCCATAGGCTTGCCTAACTTTTTTTGATCGAAGGATATTCCTTCGATCGTTGGATTTAAATCCTTCGAATCGTTCGATTCGAAGGATTTAATCGTTCGATCGAAGGAATTATCCTTCGATCGTTCGATCGAACTATCTGCGCTAAATCCTTCGACTTCGATATTCGAAGGATTTCAATTCCCAGTCGAATATCGAGGGTTAATTAATCCTCGATATTCGACCCTTAGTGAATCAGCCCCTATGTGATGCAAGGATAATTATTAATCCAACGATCATGTATAATGGTGAGAAGCAGGACAAATCCAAGGCAGTAACTATGACTGCAAAGTGCTTTTATTGGGGAAAATTGTACCACAATTTTCCCCAATAAAAGCACTTTGCAGTCATAGTTACTGTCTTGGATTTGTCCTGCTTCTCACCATTATACACAATCGTGTCATTTTGGGGTGTGGATACAGGACACCCCTGCAGGAGAATCCACCTTCAATCGATAAGGGTGAGCTACAGTATACACGTATCTGCTAATTTTTAATCCAAGACAAAATCAATATGATTGAGCAGGAATCTAGTCCCCCCAAATATAATAATGTAACAAGCTTGTAACCACAAATATATCTTTTATTCTATTGCTAATAACTGCACATTTTATTATTAGTGATGGGCGAATTTGGGGCGTTTCACTTTGCGAAAAATTAGTCTAGTTTTTGATGAGGTTTTTGCCGCCGGTGTCCGTGCACCAGCGAAAATGCGCCGGCGTCCAAAAAAAACGGACGCCGGGTTCAATATTTTTTGACACGAGCGAATTTTCACAGTTGGTTACGTGAATTTATTCGCTGTGAATTCGCACCTGCCGAATAAATTCGACCATCAGTATTTATTATTTTTCCTTCACATTTTTAAAGGAAAACTATACCCCCAAAATGAATACTTAAGCAACAGATAGTTTATATCAAATTGAATGACATATTAAAGAAACTTACCAAACTGGAATATATATTTACATAAATATTGCCCTTTTACATCTCTTGCCTTGAACCACCATTTCATGATGGTCTGTGTGCTGCCTCAGAGATCACCTGACCAGAAATACTACAGCTCTAACTGTAACAGGAAGAAGTGTTGAAGCAAAAGGCAGAACTCTGTCTGTTAATTGGCTCATGTGACCTTACATGTGGTTTGTATGTGTACACAGTGAATCTTACGATCTCAGGGGACGGCCCTTATTTTTTAAAATGGCAATTTTCTATTTATGATTACCCAATGGCACATACTACTAAAAAAGTATATTATTATGATAATGGTTCATTTACATGAAGCAGGGTTTTACACATGAGCTGTTTTACTCAGTATCTTTTAATAGAGACCTACATTGTTTGGGGGGTATAGTTTTCCTTTAACGATCATGTTAGTTGAGCAAAATAAAGTTTACTCACACTATATTTATTACTGCAGAGCAAAGATTTGTACCAATATGAACCCAAATAAACTCTGTGAGTATAATGCAGTGCACAGCACTTGCTGATTCCTTTTATTTGGACTTACAATTCATTTTTCCAGGAAACCTTGAGAAGTGTGCACTCCCGCACTCAGGTCAAGCAATACTCAAGCTCTCATTGTAAGAACGCAAGGTCTGCATAGATTGTGTTAATTATCTCAGGTGAATATACTCCACAGAGTGAGAGTTTTACCTTGTTCGTAAGGACGCTGACCTTTATCGTCTAGGTCTGTCCTCTCTTTGCCATTTAATTAGATATGGATATTGTTTCTCCATCTGGAAGGCTAAAATAGCATTTCATACTGATGTTCGCTGCTTCACTGATTCTTCATTCATGAAAAAAATCAAGGGAGGTATCAGAATAAGCAAACAATGCAATACAGATAGCACCTATACACATCTATCATTTATATTTAGTATTATTTTCATACATTGTTTTTGATTTAATTTCAGAAATACTCCTATTGTCTTTTTTTTTATTTATTTTATTGCTGCCTAAAAAAAATCTATCTGACTGGTTGAATAAACAATTATTATTTTCTCAGTTATTTTTTTTTTAAAACTGATTATTACTTTGGGAGAATTACAGACAGAATGATGGATGCAATTTTTCTATGACAAGAATTTTAACAGCCCTCGCCCAGGACTCACTGCACACCCAATTATGTGTCGGAGCTAGCAACCTTGAATTTATGTTGCCATGGTGAGAAACTGGTCATGCATTATGGATTATCATTGAAATTCTACACCCCTACCTAGCATAATGAGAGTTGGGGACTTAATCAAATCAGCCATTCTGTGTGACACAAAGTGAAGAACTAGCTCTTTTTGTTCAGTGCTGGAGAAAGAAAGCCGGCCTGATGGACTGGCAGCTGCAGTGCTGCAGCCTGATAGATTGACCTTATATACATTTGTGAATGTATAGACAGATGGTTCTCAATGCCTGGAATTTTCAGCTTAGGAAGCAGCTGTTCAGATAACCCTCTGCTGTCTCACCTAGTTGTCATGGAACACTGAACAGGGGCTGAGAATGCAGAGAGATACATTGACACTACAACCAAAATTACACAGCATGGGGCTTTCCATTAGCAAGCTAGAATTTAAACTAACAGGGATTTTCTTTCTTTTTATTTTTTCTTAAACAAATTTGTAACAAAGCTTTGTTCTAAGATATTCTAATATGACTGAAATCCTTAATTTTATCACCTATGTTACATCAGGAAAGCTTCGATGGTTCAACGTCTAAAAAAGGTCACTTTTACTTGATTTTACAATTCGTTCAATACAATAGGTTTATTTGTAAAGAAAATACTTTGGTTTGTCTGAAGTGTGAACAGGTAAACTATGTGGGCACTTCTAGTCTGGGTATGAGTTGTGAACAGTACAGGGCTTTAGGGGTGTGAACAATAGAGGTGTCACAGGTGTGAACAATGCAGGAGGAATAAAGGTGGGAACAATGCAGAATTTTACGGTCTGAATTTTAGGTGTAAACAATTCAAGGTCCACTTAATCTCAGTAAACTTTTAGGGGCAGATTTATCAAAGGTCGAAGTGAATTTTCGAATTCAAAAACTTCGAATTTCAAAGTAATTTTTGTGTACCTCGACCATCGAATAGGCCAAATTTGACTTTGATTAGATTTGAAAATACTTAGAATATTCGACCATTCGAAAATCGAACTACAAAAACATTGACACTTCGCCACTAGGGATGGGCGAATTTTTTCGCCTTGTTTCGCTGCAAAAATGACGTGCGACAAAATTTAATAGACTTTAATGGGCGTCTGCGACATTTCGCCGGCCGCAAATTTTTTGCGAAACGAAACGGGTCAAATTCACCCATACCTATTCGCCACCTTAAACCTGCCGAATTGCAATGTTAGCCTATGGGGACCTCCTAGAACCCATAGGCAACATTTGGCTAAGTTTTTAGAAGTCAAAGTTTTTTTTTTTTTGAAAATCGGTCGATCGATCGATTAAATCGATCAAACGATTGTAATTCGATCGCAAACAGTTCAATTTAAACAAAAAAAAAACTTCGACTATCAAATTTTTCAATTCGATGGTCGAATTTCGAAGGTTTTAGGCACTTCGAAATTCTACCCTTGATAAATCTGTCCCTTACAGTTTACACAAAGTAAAGAGTCAGATGCTGCCCATGGGCCGCCAGTTGGACAGTACTATTCTAGATAATAGTAAAACAACTGAGGATATAGAAACTCAAGGGTTGTCAAAACATTACTGGGAGGGGTATTCCAGTTAATGTTGCCCATGTCATTTGGCACCTCATATGCAGTGCTACTGTCTGTATACATATTTAACATTTATAAATTGTATTTATCTCTGGAATTTCTCTATGCAATGTGAAGGTAAATCCCTTAACCCTGTATTTGCATAGTTACTAGTATTTAAACTTGTTTTCCAAACATAGCCTGTTTCTTTTGAGATTTGGTTATGGCCTGTCATTGCATTTCCACTCTCCCTTTATCATTATAAATACAGTGCATTCTACTAAATATCCTGAGTCACCAAGAAACAAGCATAACATGCAAAATTGCTGTCGTATTGTGAAAAATATGAAAACACTATTATGTAGAAACGTCATTGTAGAATAAAGGAAGTCTGCTTGACCAATAAACCATTCTTTACATTATCTGTAAAAAATGGATAACATATATGCTAGGAAAAGTCAATGTTCTAAACATTCTTAGGTCAGAGGCAGAACTCTAATCAGGACAACATATATACAATATAGCAACATATTTATTGACAAGTGAAAATAAAGTTGGACCCTCAATACTGAATGAGAAACAGGTAAAGCAGTTCAAGACCAAAATACTTTTGGATAGGTTGGCTGGATCACATAAGAATCACAGTTAGTGATGGGCGAATTTATTCGCCAGGCGTCAAAAAAATTTCTGAAAAAAAAAGGAACCCGTCATTGAAAAAACAGACGCCGGCGTCAAAAACGGCGCCTGTTTTTTCGACAAATTTTTCGCCATTACGGCGAAGCGAAACGGCGCAAATTCGCCCATTACTAATCACAGTAACTAAGGGGCTTATTTACAAATATTTGAATTAAATTTTATATTTTATATTTTCTCTAAAACTATTGGATATTTTTTTAGCAATTCAAACTAAAGGTTTTCTGATTTTTTTTCACTAGTAATCATGCAAAAAAGTTTAATTTATAGATTTTGTTTTTTGTTTTTTAGTGCTATGTTCAGCTTTCATTCATTCATTGCTTTTTATATTCAGATCTTTTATAAATTACATGACATTTGTAATTTTTGAGAAAATTTGATTTATTTTGGTTTCAAAAACCTCTAAAATAGTAAATGTGAATGTTGAGAAATGGGCCTCTAAGGGGCTGATGTATTAAACCATGACTTTTTCAACTCAGGCTTTTTGACACGTAATCTGAACAAAACACGTCACAAAAAAGTGTAAACTTTCTGGGATTATGCGTCAAAATTGTGACAATTCTGAATCCGAAAATACACTAGTTAGTCAGTCATTCAATGGCAGATGTCCCTTTTACAACTGGAAGATCTTTCTTTGAATTGTGGTTTTAAAGGGTTTCAGGTGTTTTTGATATTTTTTTTGTGAGTATATGAAAAAGTCGTAGTTTTTGTGCAATAAGTTGAAAAAGTCACCGTTTTCACAAGTTTTCTGTGACTTTTCCCGTTTGTTCCTTTTCAGTTTGGATCTTTTAATAAATTTCATGACATTGTTGTTTTAGAGAAATTGAATTTAGTTGTGGTTTCAAAAACCATTAAAACAACTTAAATTGAGGCCTCCACGAGTAAGAAGGCTAGCTACCAGAATCCTATTTGGAAAGCTTGATTACAAACATCATGTATAAACAAAATAAATTGGTCTTTCACACAGGGATAGATTACATTTAAATTTTAATTTTCAATAATTAACCTTAAATGAATATAACTAAAATAATACCATTTGGTACCAAAGTTTGTCAATATTTCTCAGTGGTCTTCATATTATGTCATGTAATCACTTTTCTAAGTCAGTGTTAGGTAAAGTCTATTTAAAATCTGATTTGTCTTATTCATGAGTCATTTTGGCAATTCACAATGGAAAATTATGGATATTCATAAGTAAATCAGAGAAATTGTGTGTAACCTTCTGGAGATGCATAACCAGGAAGCATTAGTATAATCATACCCACTGAGTCCAGAAGTGTGTCATAATTGTCACATTGTGTATGAATGCTTTTAAATGGATAAATCATATTCAGAATTAGATTAGATTGCATGCATTCAGCAAAATTAAATCTGTTTTAAATGATACAAAATATCGAATCTCATACTTGTAAGAGTTTATTCTGTAGAGAGAGGCATTACAGTAAAACTATCGTCTGTTTAAAGATTTTCTATTTGCCTTCTTGTTTATCATTTTCTTTACAATCACTAAGTGGTTTAGCCTTGGCATTGGTTTAAATATATCTGAAATGCAATTGTTCCATGCATTAGAATTTTCACAAGGCTATGAGTATTAGGTATATGAAACTCAAGGATCTGCAGCTGTTATAAGCAGCAAGCCCTTTATTCAATTATATTGTTAATGGTCACATGTAGAAGGTCACAAGTTTTACACCTTTGATGTAAACTTAAACTCTAGCTCAAGAGAAGAAAACATAGATTTTTTTTCAACCAATAGGAAATATATGTGCTGCAATGTTTATACAACAGATTAACAGATTTACAGATTTCGATAAAATGGCCCCCATGGGTTGGAATACTTAACCTTCTACTAAGATAATTCTTCAATAGATATAAGAAATGCAGTAATTAAGGGAGCTTTTGGTTATTGTAGAACATAATATCTCAGGTTGCTATTCTACTCACTATTTTAAATGTGTTTACAAAGTCTCCAAATAATTGAAAAACTTGAATTGAAAAATCAATTACATTTTCAGTTATTTGTTGAAATTTCTAGTATTGTTACCTTGCCATGTCCCCAACCACAGTCATTGGCAGGCACTTTTTTCTGTGTCTTGAAACTAACATATTTTAAACAGACTGGTTATAAAATCTGATAAATGATTGTGTCAGAAACTGTGTGTATTCTTGGACAACTGAAGTCCGTGGCATGCTTAAATTGTGATGAAAAAGCTTGAGGTAGACACTTGAACAAGAATTCAAGATTTAGGGGCTGATTCACAAAGGGTCGAATATCGAGGGTTAATTAACTCTCGATATTCGATGGGAATTAAAATCCTTTGACTTCGAATATCGAAGTCGAAGGATTTTAGCGCAAATAGTGCGATTGAACGATCGAAGGACTATTCCTTCGATCGAACGATAAAATCCTTCGAATCGTTCGATTCGAAGGATTTTAATCCAACGATCGAAGGAATATCCTTCGATCAAAAAAACTTAGGAAAGCCTATGGGGACCTTCCCCATAGGCTAACATTGAGTTCGGTAGCTTTTGGATGGCGAACTAGGGGGGTCTAATTTTTTTCTTAAAGAGACAGTACTTCGACTATCGAATAGTCGAATAGTCGATTTTAAGTTCAAAGTCATAGTCGAAGGTCGTAGTAGCCCATTCGATGGTCGAAGTAGCCCAAAAAACACTTTGAAATTCAAAGTTTTTTTACTTCGAATCCTTCACTCGAAGTTAGTGAATCGGCGCCTAACATTCTTCTTTTATTTTTGAATACACAACATTTTTGGAAACCACTGTCCCTTTTTTCAACATAATAATGATAAAAATCTAAGTCTTGGTGCCCCATACCTCATAAAGGTCACTGCAAAGTGGGATATGTTATTTTGCATCTTGCTTGTGATGCACCAATATTGATTAAATTTAGTAAATGATATGGCACACATTTTCCCCTCTTTTGTGTTCACATAACTTCTGGTGCTGTACCAATAATGACATTAGCATCCAATTTGCTTAGCACAAGTCAGTTGCTGCTGGTACTTCTCCTTTTAAGTGATCACTCAAGTTACTGTGAGGTCCAGACTGCTGGTAGTTCCATCATAAATTAATGCACTTAATTTATCATAACAGTGTGATAAGGTGCATTGGTGTTTGCCACCAGTTTCCAAAAGACCATCAAGGTCATTACAGTACCCCTCGCAGTGTGCAAAATGAAAAAAATAGGCCAAAGTTGGAGTTTTGGAGTGTAGGGACCTGGACACTGCTGTCTGAATCTAGTGCATCCTGCATTAGGCTGTGCTAGATTAATAATAGGTGGGTGGGGTAGGCATGTATGTTCTGTATCCAACACTCCTTGCAAAAAGCAACAACACTGGACATGTAAGTCCTGTTAAATGCGTGCTAAGGGGATCACTCTTGCACACTGGTGTCCTCAGGTATGGAAAAAAGTACAGTACAGTACCTTTTTGAATAGCGCCCCTGCACACTCAATCTAAACAAGCCTTCATTAATGTGCCCATGAATCTGTTTTTATAATAGTAATTTTAACCAATGAGCCATCTTCTAGATCAGTGATCTCCAACCAGTGGCTTGCAAGCAACATGTTGCTCCCAGTGGCCTCAAAGCAAGTTTTCATTTCTGAATTTCTAGCTTGGTTGCATAAAAATTATGTGTACTGCCAAATAGAGTCTACTGTAAACAGTCCGTTCACATAGGGGCTAGCTACAAATAACACAGCCCTTATTTGGCACCCCCAAGAGTTTTTTTCATGCTTGTGTTGCTCCCTAAATCTTTTTGCATTTGAATCTGGTTTACAAGTAAAAAAGTTTGAGGATCCCAGTTCTAGATCATTAACTACTCATCCCATAAGAGCATACCACTCCTTTTGTCTCCAGTTAGGTGCCCTTGTTTCAAGCTAGCAGTTCAAATAAATGCCATAATATAAGACACCAATATAATAAGCAAGCAGTAACATTACTGTAATGTATACATTTATGCAGAAATACTTTGTCTTGTTCTTTGTCTTTGGAACTTTTTCTGCATCTTGAGGCAGCATTAATATCAGTACCTTTTCTTTCTTTTCTCAATTTACAGCATATGTTAATCCATCACCGTACTGAGTTTCAGCAATAAGTATTACTAAACAAATTTTGCTTTCTGGCAAACCACAAAGCTTATATGATAAATGATGGGAAATAAGCTTTAACACAATTACGTCGTCATAACCATGGTTATTCCAACTAATGTTTCGTGTCTTGCCAGTCTTTTAGTGTAATTGAATCTCAAAAGCAGAAGTAGAATAAAGCAGTAGAGGAGCTGTATCTAATATCCACTGTGACTGTAGCTAGTGAGATGATCACATTCTCTCCTGGTCTGAAGTACTTTCCTGTTCTTCCTCTGATGGACGCTGACTGATGCATGATAGAAATCGAATTAGATCATATTTTCATAAGGGTACAAGCAATGAACCTTTGTGACTGGAAACAAAGAATCTATTCTGATCATGGACATCAATTTCCCTGTTGATTTGCACTTACATCGATAGTAAGGATTGCAGTTTATTAAACTTGAGAAATCAAAACATTTTCACACCAAAATAGAAGTAAAATCCTGTAGAGTGAGTTTTGTTCTGAAAACCCCCTGAGTGGTTATATTACCCTTTGACAAAAGGTAAATCCATTGACTGCAATGTTATATAAAGTCCAATAGAATATGGAGAAGCCGCACACCACACACTCCCAAAGGTTCTTATCCTGGTGCCCAGTGATAGAGGAATCGGCAGCCTCACAACAAGGGTAAGAAGAATTTCACCGGCACACAGGAATTGTAGTAGCAGGGCAAGCCCTTGCAATTTTATTATGCAGTAGTGCAACGTTTCGGGGTCACGCCCCTTTGTCAAAGGGGCGTGACCCCGAAACGTTGCACTACTGCATAATAAAATTGCAAGGGCTTGCCCTGCTACTACAATTCCTGTGTGCCGGTGAAATTCTTCTTACCCATGTTATATAAAGTGCATAATATTATTAATGCTGTATTGCTTCTTTGTTATGTTCTGGAAAGTAAATTTCATAGAATTATCTGTAATATGTGGCCAGTGGGTGAAATTTGAAAAAGCAAGGTATAATCATGTTTCGGTAAATGTATAATATTCTATAACATAAAGCACAATATCAGTTTTTCCGTAATTTTGCCTGTGCTACGTATAAGATAAGGAAGACAGCGGGAATGTAGGAAGTTAAATTTGTCGCTTAAGTCTTGGTGTAGGAAGGAAAGGTTTGGGTTCCTAGAACGCTGGGCTGATTTTTTCTTGGAGAACAATCTTTATAGTCATGACATATTGCACCTCAATGGGCGGGAGTCCACTGTGCTATGAGAAAGAATGGCTAAGAGGTTGAGGAGTGTTTAAACTAGGCAAGGGGGTGTGGGTGAGCCAGAGTATTATGGGGGAGCTAGGGTAGACTGTGGGATTAGCAAGGAGTCATGGAAGAGGAGTGAGGGGGCATACAGTTTACCAGCTAGGGAGATCCCTCTGAAAAACAGACTAATATTGACTTTAAGGGGGTTATTTATCAAAGGTCAAATGTTAGAGATTTTAAACCACTTAAATAGTTTCTTATTTAAGAAAAAACTCCAATGGAAAAAACTTGATTCAGCGAGTTCGAGTTCGAAAACTAGAAAACTTGAGTTTTCAGTGAAAAAAAATTAATCGAGTTAGGGTGTGAAATCCCTTTGGATTGAGATTTCAACTGCGCAAAAAGCTACAAAGAAAATTATCATTGGTGAATGCTAAAAATCACCTTGAATAAGTGATGAGATTAAGGCCCAGCTACTATTACAAATGGAGGCTGCTTCACAACTAGATCTAGTTATTATTATGGGTGACTTTAATTATCCAGACATTGACTGGAGTAATGGGGTTGCCAAGTCAGAAAAAACTAATGAGGTTGTAAAAATGACAACTTTTTATTTCAGCTAGATCAAGAACCTACTAGGAATGACCCTCTTTTGGGCCTGGTTATAACTAACAATTCTGAACTTATCTCTAGCATTTGCATGAGTGAGCATTTAGGGAACAGTGATCATAACATGATCTCCTTTGAGATAATGTACAGAAACAACTCTATAAGGGAGAAACTAAAAGTAATCAAAGAAGATTGTTGGTGTTGAGGTTGGTAAGAAAATACTTGCTTTTAAGGCTTTCAAGTGGTGCAGAGAGACTTGCGGATTGCTAATGTGGTGCCACTATGCAAAAAGGGAACCCATTCTCAGCTTCAAAACTATAGACTGGTTAGTCTGATATCAGTGGTAGGAAAGCTTTTCAAAGGGGTATTAAGGAATAAAATAGTTGACTTCATTGCAAATCATAATACTATAAGTTTGTGCCAGCATGGTTTTATGCGCAACCAATCTTGCCAAACAAATGTAATTGCCTTTTAAGAGGAGGTGAGCAGGAACCTCGACTCTGCAATGGCAGTGGATGTAATCTACTTGGAATTTGCTAAATCATTAGCACACAGAAGGTTAATCAATAAATTGTGTAATATTGGCCTGGAACACAGTATTTGTAATTGGATAGAGAATTGGCTAAAGGATAGATTACAAAAAGTGGTAGTAAATGGAACATTTTCTGATTGGACCAGTGGAGTACCACAAGGGTCTGTTCTTGGTCCTCTTGGTGCTTTTCTACTTTTTTATTACTGACTTGGAGGTGGGCATTGAAAGTACCATTGCTATTTTTGCTGATGATACTAAATTGTGCAGAACTATAAGTTCCATGCAGGATGTTGCCACTTTGCAGAGTGATTTGAATAGATTAGAAAACTGGGCAGCAAACTGGAAAATGAGGTTCAATGTTGCTAAATGCAAGGTTATACACTTTGGCAGAATTTAAATACTGTAAATGTAAGTTATACACACTAAAGGGCAGTGTGTTGGGGGTTTTCTTAATGGACTTTGATCTCTTTTTCAACCCAACTTAACTATTTTACTATGTTACATCAACCAATAGTTAAGCACACAGTGTGGATGAACACAATGTTGATAATTGCAAGTGATTAGGGATGGGCGAATTTGACCCGTTTCGTTTCGCCAAAAATTCGCTGCAAACAAAATGTCGCAGACGCCCATTAAAGTCTATGGGCGACAAAAAAAATTTGTCGCACGGCGAAATTGTTTTGACGCACATCTTTTTTTTTTGACGCACGCCGCCATACAAGTCTATGGGCGTAATTTTTTTGGCGAAACGAGGCGAAAAAATTACTGTCCACACCTATAGATTTTTTTTAGTTACTTTTAAATCCATGAACAATGCCCATCCAGGGCCCCCGCTACAGCCACAACCCCCCTCTGGGCCCCTTGTACATATATGTTCTTATTATTGGGGCCAGGGGGGAGATCAAGGGGGAGCTCAGGCCTGTGCAGGCAGAAGATGGGTGTGGGTCTGGGTCAGCAGGACCCACTGGGTTTTTACCCGGTTATCTCAGTACCCAGACTGACCCTGCCTGTAGGTACCTATGAAAAACAAATTCCAGGTTTATTGTTTTCATTGTAAGAAATGACTATCCTCTGTATACTGTTGTATTGCCCTCAACCTCTGAGAAGGAGTATAGTTGAGGAGGGGAAACATATCTACAGTCTCTGGCAGCAAAATCGCTTGAGGCACCCAGTCTTTAAAGGAGAACAAAAGCTTAACTCATGAAGTAGGCTAGAAATGCTGTACATTATGTTTTGGGCTTCTGTACCAGCCCAAAGCAACTACAGCCCTTTAGCAGTAAAGATCTGTGTTTCCAAAGATGCCCCAGTAGCTCCCCATCTTCTTTTCTGCTGATTCACTGCACATGCTCTGTGCTGCTGTCACTTACTGAGCTGAGGGACCCACTCACAATATACAGTACACATAGAATAGAAATGTCACAATATAAGGCTGATTAGTAATTAATACAGATAATTACTACATGACAGCACAGAAACCTGTGCAATTAGCATCAGAATTTAATAATCAGCCCTGTAGCATCAGCTCATTTTCTGCTGGATAATTAGTGACGAGCCCTAAACTTAGCTTCTCAACAGCTGCTCAGAGCCCACTGAGCATGTGAGTGTCACAGACACTTTCCAAGATGGTGACCCCCTGTGACAAGTTTGAAGTCCTGGATCATTGCTGCTATTGACAAGCTGAAACTTTTTTTTTTTGTCAACTGTGTTTTTATTGAAATTCACAGAATCAGAAACAAATAAAGCGGTACATAACCAGTGTCAGAAAGGTACAATGTAGACATACATGATGTATATGGTTATGCATTGACAATATCAAGGGGGGGGGGGAAGGATTATGGAAAGATAGTAGTGTCTGAACACCCAATGTCCTTCTCAGTTTCTATACCTCCTTTTGGAGTTCAGAGCAATAAGAGTTCCACATAAACCAGTCCTCCTCTGTAGCTAATGAAGTGTTATGTAGTATAGCAGTTAGATATTCCATGTGTCTCACCTGCTCTATTCTATTAATCAGGTCCCATAATGATGGGGGTGTAGGATCTTTCCATCGAGCTGCAATTAAACACCTCGTTGCCGTAAATATACAGTTTAGTACCTTCTGCAGTCTTTTCCCCACACCCAATACCGGATGACCCAGTAGGTAAGTCAGGGGGTCCCTATGTAAATCTAGGCAAATAGCCTTCGTCACCAATATTTGTACCGTGGACCACATAGTGGTTATTAGGGGGCATGTCCAGAACATATGGAACAATGAGGCTGGTGAGGCGCCACATCTCCAACAATTCGGTGGTATGGTGGGGGAGAATTTATGCAAAAGGGCTGGGGTATGATACCACCTAAACAATACCTTAAAATATTCTCTTTAGTAGTCGTGCATATGGAGGTTTTTGTAGCATTAGCCCAAATACGTTCCCACTGATCGACAGTGATATGAGTTTCCAAGTCTCTATCCCAGAGTTGCATATACAAATGGGGGTGGTCTTCTACATCATAGGAAATTAGTTCCTTATATAACTGGGATAAATGTCCTTTCCGCTCCCCCACCTTAGTGCACAATTTTTCAAATAGGGACAAATCTGGTAGTTTCATAGTGCAGCATAGGGATTTGACAAGCTGAAACTTTAAGCTGGTGCAATAAGTTCAGTGTATAAAATATGCCATTTTTAGCCATATTCATTTTTATGGTTTAGTTCTATTTTCAGGTTTTCATTTTATATCTTTAACAAATTCAATTTAAAAGTCTTTTTTGCAACATTTCACACTTTTTTCCCTAAATATGAAAATGCAAGATTGCACCGCTATATTTATTACACTCCTTACAAAGCAGACTATAAGATGTATTGCAGAAATTCAAATGCATTAAGAGCCAAATAGGCATAATACATGTCAGACCTATTTCCATAAGTTGAAAAGCAGAAGCACATTTATACATTTATACAAGGCAGCCACTGAGAGTCAAGACAGTTTTAATGGTCAATTAGTGGAAATCAAGTCAAAATCCAAGGAAAATTTACTTTGAGAAATTGCAGGAGATGTGCTTGGTTTTCACATTATTGGTATTATAAAAAGGCAGAGTAAAAAAAAAGGATCTCTGCAGCAATAAACCTCACTATGGAATGTCATGATATGAATGTTATTTCATGTAAAGCAGTTAAAGAATTATTAGTAGTTGGAACACCGTAGCAGACGTTGCAGTGTAGTTAAATATCTTACCCAGATCGTCTGTACCTGTTGCAGTGATCACCATGTCAGGGAAGTCCAGAAAAACTCAAGAAAAACAGACCATCACAAAATAGTGGTTCAAGGGAAGAGATGTGTAATGACAATATTTTCTTAGATATTTACTTAGATATTGTAGTTTGACATGATTATTTAATATGTCACTAAGGGGCCTATTTATTAAACCTTAATTTTTTTAGTTTTGAAAAGGGGAAACTTACATTTTAAGAGGAAAATATTTTTTTTTTTATATTTATTATACCCCAAAGCTGCTAAAAATCGTAATCCAAAAATACTCCAGCTAAAACCTGTTGAGGTCATGCAATTCGATAAAGTTGAGTTTTCAGAGAGCCAATTTGAAAAAGTTGCATGATTTCGTATTGAGGCATGATTGTGTTGCGAGTTTTATTGGCACCGACTTTTTTGAGAAGAATTATTGGTAAATTAAGGGGATTCGGGTTTGGGAGTTTGGTCAAAATTTTTTTTTATTAGTGTGAGAAAAAGTTGAGTTTTAGTAAATACCCCCTTATATGATATCAACTATCTGAAATGTATAGTTTTCCTAACAGCTAGGAAAATTGGCAACCAATCACATTAGGCTAAATACAGCTGATGATTGCCAGGAGTTAATGCCCAGTGATAGTAAATGGACCTCACAGTGGTTTGCTTGCATATTGCAATATGCCAGGGGCCAGATGAGGATTTTAATGCTGAGAGCAATAGGAAGAAGTGTTAATAGAATCACAGCCAATTGTTATTCAAAGTCAATGGTATGTGTGCCATAGTATGTGTGCCCTGTATGATGAAACGAATGTATTGTAAAGTGCCAGTTTATGTATGTCCTGTAAGTCTATAACTTTTTTTATATAAAACATTGGGACTTATTCACAAGATGTGGCGTGTCAGTGGCCACAACTGCTGATTTGTAGCCAATACCACAACTAAAGCTTCTTTGCCATGTGACTGCCATGTCTAACGTTATTATTGCAATGCTTAGCATGTCTATGGCTTTCTGCTATTGGTTGTGGCCGGCATGCCCTGCAATAGGTGAAAGGCAACCCTATACTTTAATGCCATAGACCAGAAATGAAGGTCCATCTGTTTACTGTTACCAATTGTCACACTTGAGGGGGCATTTTTAGGGTCAGGCTTTTTGGCTGCAAAAATCTGAAAAAGTCCAAAAAAAAAAGCGAGACTTTTCCCAGATTTTTTATGCGACAAAAGGAGACAATTTCCGAATTTGAAAATACTCCAGCTGAAACCTGTTAAAATGAAGTCTGTGACAAATGTTCCTATTACAACTAGAAGATCTTTTTTTTTCTTCATGGTTTTTGAGGTTTTAAGGTATTTTTGTGGCTTTTGTGCAACTATACTTAAAAAGTGGCAGTTATCATGCGACAAGTTGAAAAAGTTGCAGTTTTTTTCCTATTCCGTTCAGATCTTTTGATAAATGACTGACAATGGAAATGACTTTATTCAAGATTTCTTAAAAAAAAAATTAGAACAATTTGAGTTTTAGTAAATCTCCCATAGTTTATAGCTAAACTGGCCAGTGATCTGCCCATTTATCCCTTGGCAGACTGTGACGTATCTTATAGTGCAGCCTTTTATTCTAATGGTTAGTGATGGGCGAATTTGTGCTGTTTCGCTTTGCCGGGTAAATTTGCGAATTTCCTGCGAAATTTACGAAATGGGGAAAAATTTGCGAAACTGCGCCTGCGCCCATTTTTGACAGCGGCGCCCGTTGTTTTGACGCCGGCGAAAATTTCTTTTGATGCCAGCAAATTTATTCGCTGGTGGCGAATCGCGCAAATTCGCGCCTGGCGAATAAATTCGCCCATCACTACTAATGGTTGCTTGTATACATTCTGCAAAATGTATTCACCAACACCTCCAATTGGAAAGCAGATTTCAAACGAAATTGTGCACATTTTTGAACCCTTTTCATCTATTAAAGGGTCCCTCCACATGCATCCACTGGCATTCAAGCTTGTTGGGGGAGGTTAAATGTGAGTTGTTGGGCAAAGAAGTGTATTTCAACTGCATTTGTAAAGCCACATGTTACCTGTCCCTTATTTGAAGGAGAACTAAACCCTAAAAATTAATGTCGCTAAAAATGCCATATTTTATATACTGAATTTATTGCACCAGACTAAAGTTTCAGCTTGTCAATAGCAGCAATGATCCAGGACTTCAAACTTGTCACAGGGGGTCACCATCTTGGAAAGTGTCTGTGACACTCACATGCTCAGTGGGCTCTGAGCAGCTGTTGAGAAGCTAAGCTTAGGGGTCGTCATTAATTATCCAGCAGAAAATGAGGTTGGTCTGTAATATAAGCTGATGCTACAGGGCTGATTATTAAATTCTGATGCTAATTGCACTGGTTTCTGTGCTGCCATGTAGTAATTATCTGTATTAATTACTAATCAGCCTTATATTGTGACATTTCTATTCTATGTGTACTGTATATTGTGAGTGGGTCCCTAAGCTCAGTAAGTGACAGCAGCACAGAGCATGTGCAGTGAATCAGCAGAAAAGAAGATGGGGAGCTACTGGGGCTACTTTGGAGACACAAATCTTTACTGCTAAAGGGCTGTGGGTGCCTTGGGCTGGTACAGAAGCCAAAAACATAATGTACATCATTTCTACCTACTTCTTTAGTTAAGCTTTAGTTCTCCTTTAAATCCTCTGCTAGCCCAATGCTGAATGCTGAATAAATAGTATTCTTCCTTATTGTGCTAATCTATTCATTTTATAACTGCTCCTCCGTTAGCACTATATAGGGGTGTATACACTACGTGGGCAGCTGAAGTGTTTGTGGGTAGTTTTGTGTTTGGGAATTCGCTTAGTCAGTTCAATGTGCTTCACAAGTATAACAAACAATGCAGATAATTGATTGCAGAGGGCTGTATTCTTGTTGTCCTGTTGGGTCTTGTGGCTATGGCAGCGTGACATGCACAGCAATAATACAATTACTGGATGTTGTACTGCCATCTGCTCTATAGAAGCATTGCTTTTTTTTTTTTAGAGCATTATGAGGCCATGATGGGATAGTGATTAATTATGTCAGTCTTGACCAGGAGGTCACTTAGGTTGTGACCTCTTTCATGCGTAAAAAGTGGCTTCACTGTTTAAAGCCATCGCATGTGATATGGACCAGTGTTTCAAGGGGTGCGACCCCGTGGAATGTGGGAGAGGTATGTTCTGCTCACGTCTGTCTCTCCTCTGTTATCCTCTGGGAATAAACACTGTTATCAATCCTGCAGAAGCAAATGATGCTCCTCATTTGAGTTTTATTCTCTTTTACCAAACTAATTGTGGTCATTATATCTCTGCCAGTAATTTTTCATCATGTTGTAGAGCTACTTGAGTTTAATAACCATATTCAAGTACTCAATTTTCTTTCCTTAAATAATATTCCTTTTACTGAGATATATCTATAGAAATAATACGAGTACATTTTTTGTGACCACGTTGTGGTGTTTCAGCTTTGTGTACATGCGAGTAATGTGGGTTTTCCTGTTTATGTTGGTCAAATGCACACACACAATTTGCACTGGTGGGTGACAGACTACAAAGGTTATTTGTTGCAGCAAATCATTCTTAGAGGGAAAGGGATGTATATATTTATTTAAGTAAACTTTAAAGGGATGCTATCATGGGAAAACATGTTTTTCTCAAAACCGCATCAGTTAATAGTGCTGCTGCAGTAGAGTTCTGCACTGAAATCCATTTCTCAAAAGAGCAAACAGATTCATTTTTATTTAATTTTGAACTCTGACATGGGGCTAGACATATTGTCAGTTTTCCAGCTGTCCCAAGTCATGTGACTTGTGCTCTGATAACAGTCACTCTGTTAACTGGTTAACCCTTTCAAGCCATTACCAAACCTATTATTGTTTCTCATTTAAAGACTGTGATTACCTATTGCCTTACCAGCTTAGTCAAGATGGTGATGTTTAACCCTTTTCAGCTGTGTTTTGTTTAAAGGGATACTGTCATGGGAAAAAAAATGTTTTCAAAATGAATCAGTTAATAGTGCTGCTCCAGCAGAATTCTGCACTGAAATCCATTTCTCAAAAGAGCAAACAGATTTTTTTATATTCAATTTTGAAATCTGTCATGGGGCTAGACATATTGTCAGTTTCCCAGCTGCCCCAAGTCATGTGACTTGTGCTCTGATAAACTTGAATCACTCTTTACTGCTGTACTGCAAGTTGGACTGATATCACCCCCTTCCTCCCCCCCCCCCCAGCAGCCAAACAACAGAACAATGGGAAGGTAACCAGATAACAGCTCCCTAAAACAAGATAACAGCTGCCTGGTAGATCTAAGAACAACACTCAATAGTAAAAACCCATGTCTCACTGAGACACATTCAGTTACATTGAGAAGGAAAAACAGCAGCCTGCCAGAAAGCATTTCTCTCCTAAAGTGCTGGCACAAGTCACATGACCAGGGGCAGCTGGGAAATTGACAAAATGTCTAGCCCCATGTCAGATTTCAAAATTGAATATAAAAAAATCTGTTTGCTCTTTTGAGAAATGGATTTCAGTGCAGAATTCTGCTTTAGTAGCACTATTAACTGATGTGTTTTGAAAAAAACATGTTTTCCGATGACAGGATCCCTTTAAGTTTTCCTGCAAGACAACTATACTCTGCTCAAGACTGTGCTGTTAACCCTTGCTTACCTAAGTAGCCTGGCTTACCCTGCTAAAGACTGTGCTGTTAACCCCTGTCTACCTGTCTGGCCTGGCTTGTCTTATATTGTATGACATGAATTGACTATATGCTATAGGGTTAACACATATGACTGGCTCCTAACTCTGTGACGGAATACTCACCAAAGTTACAACACTCCACGATTACTGGCCGCTGTAAGAATCGTCATCTCTGCCTAGCTGAGGGAAGTCTCACCATCTTTTCTCCCTGTGGGAAGAGGTCACCATTAAGGCCACTTAACTCGATCAACAGCATTTTCCCGTTACAGCTATACTTTATTGGAAACTCTTCTTCTTCCGGCGTGCAGAACAGTCTGTCCTGGGGTACCCAAACGAATCTTCCTCTACATGGATCTGGAAATTAAGAGACAATTCATTTTCAAGTGTATACCTTTTTTCTTTGCTGCTTCAATACAGGATTCACCTAATAAATACTTTAAATTCCTAACACCTTGACAACACATGTGTTGATAAGTCATTGTTGTATTCAGAACCTGTGCTGTTCTTTACATTATTGTTTATGCAATTACTTCAGTTTAGCAGGTCTCTAGAGACGTTTGTAGAACTTTCACCTACTTTGCAATTGTCTTCCTGTATCTTCCTTGGTGACCATGCCCTTTCTAAGCCTCTTATTTTCATGGTGGCATAATGTTGGTAGTTCTACTTTTATTCCTTTTGATTTGGATTTCATCCTAAATGATGGGTTTATTGCAGCACAGAGTTGAGAGGACGCACCACTTTTGTTAGTAATCTGGCACTCAACACCACCTTGCTGTCATAGCATTCCAGTTTTTTCTCTGTGCTTTAATGTTGCACCACCAATGATCTCTAAGGTGATTAGTGATTGGTGAATAAATTGAACAGGCGTGAAATTGTATCGAAAAATTTGTGCGTGCATCAGAATAGTTGCGCGCATAAAAATTGTTGCGCGTCACAATTATTTGGACGCCCATTGGCTTTAATGCATTTGGACAAAATAGGCGCACATATAAAAATTGACGAGGGCATCAAAATTGACACAATGCCCATTGGCTTCCATGCGTTTCACAAATTTTTCGACATTTCACGAAATTCGCTGGAAATTTGCGAATTTTTCCGAGAATCAAAACGGGACAAATTCTCCCATCACTAAAGGTGATTGCTGCCAATATTGGAATAAATGGTCTGTGTTGGCACATTGTTAAGCTTTTTAAATGTCTCAGAAAGTGGTGCATTCTGTAGCTGGAGCCATTCTGCAGTCCTTCCATGTGATTCTTTGATAACACTAAAGCTCCCTCTGCCCATTGCTCAACTGTATTGTATTCCAGTAACTAAACGTGTGCTGTTTCTTGTATTCATAGAAAGTACTTAACCTTCAAACCCCTTTGCAGATGCAGCTCCACTTTCTCTGCATTAACGTAGGGTATACAGTGTATACTGATGTATAAAAACATGATTTTGTGCTATTCTCTGTGAGCTGTACCTATAACAAAAGCTCTTTACAAAGGCTTTAGTTTGAATCTTGTTACATCTCATTCTTGGTATTTCCTGGGATTTTATTAACTGCTTCACAGCCACTATTGTTAATCATAAAATTACCAGGAGCAAGTGCACATAGCGACTTGTTTAATATGATGGGCACAGTGCAAAAACGGATCCAAAATGACCTACTGCTTACTGACCAAAACTGCCTTGTTTTTTGCCCACACTTCAGTTCGGTTTAAGCATTATTCCAGTGTAAGCATAGCATACATCTCTGCAATCAATTCTGGAAAGATATATATATATATCTGTATATATATATATATATATATATATATATATATACAGATATATGAATATACTGTAATTGAGCACGCGTTGCATATGAAGTGACATATTGGTATATTCCTTTACGAATGCTCAATACCGTTGGTTCATGATGGAAGCTTGTATTTTATTTTATGATGACCACACACCATAATTTACACCATTACTTTACACCACGTTTGAGGTCAATACATTGTGTAATACAGTAAATAGCATGGATTTTACTCGGCGACTCCTAGAAGCAGACAATGATATCTAGTGTATTTGATCGCCGTTTTTTTGCACTGACTTCTAAATGGACCCCCTAGTGTGATATAGACATTGATATTTGGTGAAAATTGGTCTGGAGTTTTATATTCTGTCTTATTAACAATTGACCTTTCAGTTCTGTTTTTATCCAATTTAAAATATTTCCGCTAGAAAACAGATTCCATTTGAGGCTGGATTCTTACTGTCATTCATACCTTTTATCAGCTCAGAGCTCTGCTATTCATCTTTCAGTCAGCTATTCAAGCTAATGTCTAGTTTCTAGGGGCAAGTGGAAGCCTAACAGTCAGATAACCAACTGCATTTCAAACTAGAGAAGCTAGTAACAAAAATTAAATAATGTTAAATAATTCAAAAATCATTAAAAATGTCAGGACCAAATGCAATGGTCTTATAATTAAAAAAAATCCATCACAGAGAGCTACCATCCCTTTCAGAATGCTGATGGTGACAGTACTCAAATTCACTTGTGGTCATTCATCTTAAATTGTCATTGTCCATTTTACTAAACCAAGATTTGAATTAACGTTTATGTGACCATGATACCTCCGAAAACTTAGCACCAGCAGGTATCTCTTAGAAAGTTGCATAATCAGTATTTTTTGTGGCTTCTATTGTGTGGGACCTTCCCTATCTTCTCTGTCCCTACTGGACCCGTGACCAGGACATGCCATTTCTTTCTCAGGAATTTCTTTTCCTGTTTCCATCTACTGCTAAAACACTGACTCAGGTGTTTATATTCTAGACTACTGCAATCCATTTCTAGCTAGTCTCATCTGCACTCATTACAATCCATCCTTGCTGATGCCACCATTATCATACCTGTATCTTCTTCCCTGACTCTCTGTGAGCTTCACATAAAGTACACCATTCTTATCATGTCCTTGAAGTCCCCCAATCATGGGCGGAGGGTGATTTTTTTTGTTTGGGGAGGCTAAATGAAGCTGCACTCACAAGCTCACTTGTGGTTCAAATTTACGTTAACTTTTAGCATTTTATAGAATAGCCAAATCTAAGCAACTTTTCATTTGGTCTCCATTATTTATTTTTGATAATTCGACTCTTTCCAGCTTTAAAACGGGGGGGGTGGTCAGTGATCCCATCTAAAAACAAATGCCCTGTAAGGCTACACATGTATTGTTATTGCTGCTTTTTATTACTTTCTATTCAGGCCTCTCCTATTCAAGTCTCTTATTCAAATCAATACATGGTTGCTAGGGGAATTTGGACACTAGCAACTGGATTGCTAAAATTGCTGTAGAGCTGCTGAGTAAAAAGCTAAATAACTGAAAAACCACAAATAAAATATTAAAACCAATTGCAAATTGTCTCAGAATATCACTCTCTACATCATACTAATGGTTAACTCAAAGGCGAGCTGAAAAGTATAAACTGAATGGCCTCTGAAGAATCAAGCTCTAGGTAAAGTAGCCTAAATTAGATTAGTTATATAGTCTTGGTACAGGTATGGGACCTGTTATACAGAATGTTCAGGACCTGGGGTTTTCCGTATAAGGATCTTTCTGTAATTTGAATCTCCATACCCCAAGTCTACTAAAAAGCATTTAAACCTTAACTAAACCAATAGGCTGGATTTGCTTCCAATATGGATTAATTATATCTTAGTTGGGATCAAGTACAAGCTACTGTTTTATTATTACACAGAAAAAGGAAATCATTTTTAAAGATTTGAGTTACAGTATTTGATTATCATGGAGTCTATGGGAGATAGCCTTTCTGTAATTCAGAGCTTTCTGGAAAATGAGTTTCTGGATGACAGATCCTATACATGCAGTTAAGCCCCAGTGTTATCTCCAGCACAATATACCATTAGAGAAATACATGAAGTCATGGCATCACCATTTTATTATACATTGAGGGTAATGAGCGCTACACCCCAAGTGCATTTTAGTGAGACACAATTGTAAGTACAGGTATGTAACCTGTTATTCAGAAAGCTTGGGACCTGGTGTATTCTGGATAAGGAGTCTATGGGAGATAACCTTCCTGTAATTTGCATAACCGGTTTCCCAGATAATGGATCCTATACCTGTGGGCACTGGCCATGTGTGGTTTGAGATTTATAAGAGAGAGACCCTGCAGTACATCACAAGCCCAAAATAAAATACAGGGTTTACAACATCCCCTCTGGTATTCCCTGGAATAACCTTATTTCTACTCCAGACCTGAAAAGCAGTTGATACTGACACCCCAAGCATATTATGTAAAGAGAAGCAGTGGATACCGGCACCATAAGCAAGTTATACATCAATGTGGATAGTGGCAACTGACACACATGAAGTGATAGGCAGTAATCACTGGTAGCCAAGTACACTGTCACAGAGCTGGTAGATATAGTTGCCACTGTAGTGCACTGCAAGGCATGAATAAACATGAATCACAGGCCCACAACCATATACGTTATAGTGATTGGCGAATCTGACCAGTTTACCTTTATTTATAGATGTACAACGAATAGTGATGAACACATTTTCTGTTATTTCTGTCTTCTCTTCAGCTTTCCTCCACTTTTACTTTTAATTTTTCTTCACATTTCAATCTTTCTCTCTCTCTTCTCACATCTGCTTATCTATCTATCAGCCACCTTTCATCAATTCACACTCCTCACTTCCATGTTCTCTACAAATACAATATATGTGTCCCTTTTCTGTATTATACACTATTCCAGTTTCTTATCCCAATCTGCACAACTTTCTATGATTCCACTTCTGTTTAACATTGCTTTTTTCATTGTTCACTCCTCTACTCTGTCCCACCATTGCACCTCTCTCCCATTTAATCTATAACCAAACAACCTTGCTCCCTTACTGACCTGCTGCTGCAACAGTCATAGTTGTAAGAATCCATTGGGGGCGGGAGGGATAGTTACTTCTGTACTTTAATCCAGCTCATTTTGCCCCAAAGTCCGAGTCCAGGAAGGAGATATGGGATTGGCTGGAAGAAGGGTCACATGTATTCACCTCCAACCAATCGGATTGCACAAAGCTGTACCGTGACTTAAGCTTTAAAGGAACCAGCACTGAGACTGCAGCTAATGTTAGATAATACTAACATTATAAAACGGATTTTTAAAGTACCCAGGCACCGCATTAACAGTCCCACTAAACGTCTGATACAATACGCTGCAAGAAGCATCCCTCACCCCTAGCTGGAGATAGGCTTTCTACAAGCAAATTTTTATTTGTTGTCAGGCAGGTTTGGGGAGGCTTAGCCTCCCCAAGCCTTAATGAAAATCCGCCCATGCCCCCAAACCTCTTCTCCACTCTGTGTATATGCTCCATCTCCTAATACGCTCCCTTGCGTTCTTTCCACAAAGCTCAGGACAATCCATGCAGTTCTCCACAAGAGCCAGTTCATACATAAAACCATTCTTCTGGCTTGTCCCATGCCCCTGGAATGTTCTACCATCTTGCATAATATAAACTTCATTCTAAATCTTTAATTCTCAAACCTCCTTAGGAATAACTTTCTAGCACTTTCTGCTTTTCCTCACCAACAGCATACACCTAACTTTTGCATCTGCCCCCCTCCAATTTAATTTCTCTTTGGCTCATCTTCCCAGGGCCACTCCTGCCATGAGACAAGGTGAGAAACTTGCCTCAGATGGCAGTGAGCGGCCAGTTATAAGGGGCAGCAAAACGCCACCTACTGTAACTTTAAAGGAGAGCGAAACCTTAAAAAAAATAAGTATTATTGTAAAGGCACGCTTGTTTATTACTCACAATGCTTAGATAGTCCGCAAAGATTTCTCTTGCCGAACGACCGATTTTAGCGAAGTCCGACCAATCCTTCTAAATTATCGTGCGGTTAGTGGGATTTGAACGATCAAACAACTTACGATTTTTCGGCCGACATCTGTCAGGAAATTGATCGGCCTGGTTAAATAATCTTTGTCGGTCCCAGTGCAATCTATCTATGTTTGCAGGGCCAAGCAGGCAACTATCCTTTGTTTTCCTGGCAAATTGGTCTGTTTAGTTGATGGACAATTCATAGGATCGTACGATCGTTCTTAGATAAGCGTGGTCCCACAATGACAATCGGATCTTTTAAAAATCTCAACATCTATGACCAGCTTAAAAGTTAGTTGAAATCATTCAAAGGTCCATGTGTATCCAGCCCACTGCCCAAGGCAGTCTAGATGCTCATTTGACGAATTTTGTAAAATGCATACTTGAAAAACAAATCTTTCTCCCCAGTTCCAATAACACACTCGTGGCTAGATAGCATTTTTGGCACATTGTGGTTAAAGGAAGTAACTGTTTACTTAAAGGGATAAGGCATGTCATGGGAAAACATGTTTTTTTCAAAACGCATCACTTAATAGTGCTGCTGCAGCAGAATTCTGCACGGAAATCCATTTTTCAAAAGAGCAAATAGATTTTGTTATATTCAATTTTGAAATCTGACATGGTGCTAGACATGTTGTCAATTTGCCAGCTGCCCCCAATCATGTGACTTGTGCTCTGATAAACTTCAATCACTCTGTACTGCTGTACTGCAAGTTGGAGTGATATCATTACCTCCCCCCCCCAGCAGCCAAACAACAGAACAATGGTAAGGTAACAAGACAGCAGCTCCCTAACACAAGATAACAGCTCCCTGGAAGATCTAAGAACAGCACTCAATAGTAAAAGTCAAGTCCCAATGAGACACATTCAGTTACATTAAGTAGGAGAAATAACTGCCAGAAAGTAGTTCCATCCTCAAGTGCAGGCACAAGTCACATGACTGCAGCTGGGAAATTGACAATATGTCTAGCCCCATGTCAGATTTCAAAGTTGAATATAAAAAAATCTGTTTGCTCTTTTGAGAAATGGATTTCAGTGCAGAATTCTGCTGAAGCAGCACTATTAACTGATGCATTTTGGAAAAAAACATGTTTTCCCATGACAGTATCCCTTTAAGTAAGATGGTGGCTGTGTTCCTAAACCGGGATAATAATTCAGAAAGGCTAACACTAATTAAAGAGGCAATCTGGTGAGCAAAAAACATTCTGTTACTACTCAAGAATAACTACCTTAGAGGCAATGGGTTCATAATTACCTTTAGTTCTTGTTAAAGATACGACTTTCTGTTTTTTCACCCAGAAATTTCGCTCCGCTAGTGCAGAGAGTGCTATAGCGTTCATTGCACTAGCGAAACAGCCCCCTTTAACCCACTCTGACACTAACATTTTAAGTGCGGAATGGAAGAGGGGATTGGCATCATGTCTGCTGCCCCTGTATCCTCCTCAAGCTGTAAGCTCTTCAGGGTAGGGACCTAATTTCCAAAGTATTTTGAAACCCTTTGCTTTTCTTCCAGTCCTACCAAGCACATATGGGGCTTAAACATTTATGTAAGGGAGAAAGGGAACAGGCAAGTGCTTTGTTATGTGAGCTATTGACAGCTAGCCCCACCTGTTTGCATATATACAACACTGGGTAGACATAATACAACAATTATCATATATGTAGGCTGTAAGATTATATGGAATCCACATGTTTTTCATATACTGTAAATTAATATATTTAACTGATCGAATTCATTCTAGAGCAACAATGGCCTGCATTATGGCACCGTATTGATTTTTGGCTCCACTGTATGTGTAAAGCTGTATTGATCAACATGGAGCTTTATTCACCTATGGTATTCCTGGCGAGCGGTATTGATCTGCATGGGGTATGCCATCAGAGGCTAAGATAGTGTTGTGCTCATGGTGACAATCTTTACAACAATCTGTGTTAGCCCTCTCACTTTCATTATTGCAATGTCATTAGGAATTGAAGGGATAAGACATAAGAATGTTGAGAACATGATGCAATGTGATGGATCGCAAAAGTATTCTGTTTAGCAATTCCCCTCTGGCATTGGGTATTCAGCTTGCAATTTTTGGTCATATATGTTTTTTAAGGCCAAACATTGACAGCTACAGTAAGTACAGGTATGGCATCTATTGTCCAAAATACTTGGCACCTGGGGTTTACCAGAAGCAAAAAGATAACACAAAGCAGTAAAGGCTGAATAATTGTTTGTTTAGGGACACTATTGGAAATGCCATTGCTGTAGGTTTGTGGAAAAAAGTGAAAACCAGTGAGCACAGAATCATTTCTAGTATCAGAATATTGAAATAGAAAATCATCATACGAATATTAAAGGGGCAAAGTAGACTTTTTGTTTGTGCTATTCATTCATTGTTTTATCCTCATTTCATGCCAGCATTTATTTTGTGTAAACAAATAGAGTTGTTTTCATGCAGACAATTGTTTCTTACTATTAAGGATTCAGAAATGGACAGAATTTTAGGTATATAATAAAATACTGAGGGGGTTATTTACTAAACCTCCAATTTATCTGGTCGGGCTTTTTGAGGCAAAAACTGGAATTTTTCATGTGAAAAAAATTGAATTTTTTGAGATATATTATACCTCCATGCTGCAAATAGCCAGAATCCGAAAATCTGCCATTAGTGATGGGCGAATCTGTCCTGTTTCGATTCACAGAAAAATTCACGAAACTGCGAAAATTCGCGAAATCAATTGAAGTCAACGGACGTCAAAATAATTTGGAAGCACGACAATTTGTGATGCAAGCAACGATTTTTATACGCACGACTATTTTATCCTAATGCATTAAAGTCATTGGGCAGCCGAAGAATTTTGAAGCATGTAAATTTTTATATCAAAACATTCCACAGGCCGATGGCACTTCTGGACAATATTTATTTTAGTGAACTGCTGTAAACGGCCTAACGCTTTCCGGGTTTAGAGCCCAGAAATTTGGCTAAGCCTTAATCATAGGCTAGCCTATAAGTGTTTTGATGTATTTACAGTGGGGACACTATTGACAGAGCACCTGGCTAAGGGGAATAGCGGTGAGCTGGAGCGGTAATTTTCTCTGATTTTCTACAAAATTTTTATACGCACACTGATTTTGACTCGACAATTTTTCTTTGTTCACAGCAGATTTTTCGTCTGTGAAATTTCTATGCAGTTTTGCACAAAAATTCACGGGTAGCGAGAAGCAGAAATTCACTGCAAATCCATGCCTGGCGGATTTATTCGCCCATCAAATGGGAAAGGCACCTATCTTAATTTTAAGTTATAGTGGTCTGTGCTGGGTTAAGCCTGAAAATCCGACCTTTTTGGAGTTTTTGGGCAAAAACTCGAAAAAATAGAGAGATTTGGGAAAAAAGGCCCAAAAAAATTCATACAATTCGGGATTTCGCTTGATATTATCAAGTTTTTTCACAAAAAAATCATGTTTTTTTATTAATAAATAAGCTATGGAGTTTGGTCGAGGTTATTAATACAATGAGATACATTTGGATTTTTGGTAAATAACCCTCCTAGTGTATGCACAATAAACAAAAAATATTGATACCTTTATCTAATTTATCATTTCACTTGCCACAATAATATAATTTACATCAGATTTTTTTTTACATCTTTTATTGACATCTGTCGTTGATGATATTCACATTAAAAGCTTTTACCTTTTTTTAGTTCTTTAGATCTAAGAATAAGGGATACAGGTTTGACATTTGGTGGCCAAATGTGTAAATGTTATAACAATGAATAAAAAAAATGACATCAATAAAAAAAAAAAATCAAACATAACATATAGGCAAATATAAATGTACCTTTTCTGATAAAGAAATATTACGTTAAGGGAGAATTTAGGCAAGTTTTATCTTAATTATTGTTTTTTTTACATCAGTCATTTTTTATTATTGAAACAACAAACTCTTTTTTGGCTTTTTAATTCCTGACAGGGGTAGAACCGTATTTTATTTTTTTACTTTGCCTTTTTTTTGAGTCATTACTTTTGGAAATTTATTCAAATTTTACTACAATTATTTTTAACGTTAACGGATTTTTAAATGCACATTCTAGATATAGAAAAGTAAAGGGACAGATTGCTATCAACATGACTATACCAACCAGAGAACTAGTTATCAACACTTCTGCTGTGTTAGGAGTGTGGCTATCAAGGATGAAAAGGAATTCAATCACACATTTCCCAGTATAATGATCAATCTCTCTTTGGACAAGAGTGTTGTAGAGAGTAGAGAAGGGATCACAATGGATGCAAGGAGAGATCTGACAGCTGCAATGCAAGTGTGACATGAGTTATATGATCGCCCCCTGCCTACCTTTGTTCTCTCTCTTGTTAGACTTCTGCTACCTTGCATGTAATACACTGAATTTATCCCGTGAGATTGGCATTGATTTACGGGGCAGGAAGGTCAGAGAAAAGTTGTGAGCAGTTCACTCTTCTGATTTTTTTCATGCAACTGATTTTTTATACGTATATGATGAAATTAATGTTGTTTGCGGAAGATGATGGCGTAAGGGCCTTTAAAAGGCCCTTACGCCATCATTTTTAAAATGTTCTAGTTGTTTAATGGAAATATTTAAAGCTGGATACATTTTTACAAGAATCCAGGAAGGGGTAACCTGACAGTTAGGAAGATGCCGTATGATTTCATGGGGGAGGGGTCAGCCAAAAGACAAAATGGCATTCTTCATGCAAAGATCAATTCCCTGGATTTTTTTTTTTCAATATCATGTAAACAGGGATACAACAAGTGAATCTTACCATTAATACCTTGTACTAAGAACAATTCTTCTGGGAAATTTAAAGGGGTGATTCACCGTTAAGATAACTTTTTGTATGTTATAGAATGGCTAGATCTAAGCAACTTTTCAATTGGTCTTCATTATTTTATAGTTTTTGTTATTATTTGCCTTCTTTGGAATAGGGGTCATTGACCCCATCTAAAAAAAAAAACAGTGCTCTGTAGCTACACATTTAAGGGGCAGATTTATCAAGGGTCGAATATTGAGGGGTTAAAACCCAACCATCAAATCGAAATCCTTCGAATTCGAATATCGAATTCGAAGGATTTAGCGCTAAAATAGCATTTCGATCGATAGAATAAAAATGCTTTGAATCGAATGATTCCAACGATTTTTAGTGATTGATAGAAGGATTTTTATTCGATGCTAAAAACTTAAAAAAAATGCACTGGAAGGTCCCCATAGGCTAATATAGCAATTCGGTAGCTTTAATTTGGCGAAGTATTGAAATCGGAGGATTTTTAAAGAGACAGTACTTCGACTATCAAATGGTCGAATATTCGAACGATTTTTACTTCGAATCGAAGTCGTAGTATCCTATTCGATGGTCGAAGTATCCAAAAAAATACTTTGAAATTTGAACTTTTTGGACTTCGAAAATTCACTCAAGCTTAGTAAATCTGCCCCTTATTGTAATTGCTACTTTTTACTATTTGTCTTTCTATTCAGGTCTTCTCCTATTCATATTCCAGTCTACCATTCATATCAATTTGTGGTTGCTATGTTAATTTGGACCCTAGTAACCAGATTGCTGAAACTGAAGAGCTGCTGAATAAAACAGTAAATAACACAAAAAACAAAAAGAATAAAAACCAACTGCAAATTGTCTCAGAATATCACTCTACATCATGCTAATGGGCCAATTTATTAAACCTCAATTTTTTCTGGTCAAGTTTCTAAAGGGAAAATAACCTTACATTTTTAGAGATTTATCATACCCCAAAGCTGCTAAAAATCCGGATTTGAAAATAATCCAGCTAAAACCTGTTGAGGAAAAAAGGGAATCATGTTCATGGTTACAGACTTGCAGGAAAAAGGAGAAACATTTCCATAGGTCTAGTAACCCATAACAACCAATATGATGTTTGTTTTCAAATAAATGATCAATACATGTAACCTGCTGGTTGCTAGATACAGTAACAAACTTTGTAACTTTTATTACATTATATCGTTGGGAGTATGACCTGTATGAATATATGAAGACAAGCAAAATTATTTGTCATCCTTTAGGTTTGATGTAGGTAGTAAATAGAAAATATACAGTACAAATATATCTGTTACATACCATATATTTGTAAGTGTTTCTTATTTTAAAAAAAGTCTTGGATAAGAGCATGTTCCGCAGTGTAATCTATAGTGCAGAAATCATTACTGCAGATATACATTGAGCCATTACAATTTTAGAGAGTGATGTATTCCCCAAATGGGATGCTTGTCTAAATGTTACGCAATAATTTTAAATGCGGCTATATCATCTGTGAAATTGAAAAATTCTCCTTGGTATTTTGATGCAAGTCTCGCTGAGGTTTTATGTTTCATAGAATCTTTTTCAGTTCTTGTGGGAGAACAAACGCAATTAAAATATTTCTTTTACTTCGCCACGGAAATGGAGGGTTTTGGGAAAGTTTAAATCCTGGACCTCCAGCATCTTGCTATCCATCACTTGCAGAACTGCAGTCTGAGACCCACAAGCTGTCAGAGGAGGCCAAGGGTAGCTTTAGTGAGAGCAAACATGTGCCGAATGAATAGTGTTTATTAATATGAAATGTGTCGTATTGGTCTGGGACTATTGAAAAAGAAGTATGGCTGAAATGCTTGCTCCTAAGGGAAAGATCATTGTAAAGGTTCATAAATATTTATTTAAGCTTTTTCATTTTCTGGAAAATGGTAATATATAACAGAACTATTTATTGAATTGGATCAGCTGTCTTCAGTGCTAGTGCATTTCTGAGAGATGTATTTTTCTCAGAAGAATCTTGGACTGTTTCAGTAAACAGGATATAGCAATCTTTATTTCACTCTTCACAAGTATCTAAGTCATAACATGGACTATCCCACCAGTAACCTTGCTCCCCATCATTGGGCAAATTCACAAATGCAATGCAAGAAATGAAGTGACCCACTCTTTACTCTATACCTTTACAGTCCCTTTTCCCTGTGTTGCAAAAGATGGATATTAGTTTAGGGAGTGTAATAGAATAGCCTATCCCAATCATCTATAACACTAATTTGGTTACTGTCTCTTTAAATAGCAATGAACCCTTGGCAATCCAGGGCCCTAAGTCCTTTTTGTGTGTGAAAAGTACTAGGAATGGGGATTTACATGAAACACTGAGGAGCACACAGTTTACAATAAAACAAATATAAACTTTATGTAAACTGTATTTAGTAACTGTAAATGCAAATCACACATTATAGCTTTTACTCTAGGGAACCTGTGTGGACTATCAACCCCTGGCATTTTTTCTTAATGTCACAGTCCCACGCCAGGTAGATAAATGTAGAATTCCTTCGGTCAGTTCAATGTCCCCTCCCCAAGAGCTCTTATGTCCCCAGGTAGCGCTACCTGCCCCAAGGTACCTTTCCCTTTGAAAGTAGCAGCCGCTCCCACGTGGCAGGTACATGAGCAAGACCCGTCCTCACACTGGGGAAACACACAGTATCCAAAGTATCCGCAGGCAGGAGATAGAAACTAGCTCTCCCTAATGCTCGAATACTTTATCCAGCAGAGCAAAACACAGCCTTTTCTTTTTCTTCTTCTTCCTGGAAAACTCCTTTTAAGCAGCAGTGTCACTCTCCACAGTTCTGGTTTTCTCTAGCTGCTGCAGCAGGGATTTCCTTTTTAAGCTCTGTGGGAAACCCTGTATATTTGGCTCCAAAGTCAGGCACTCCCCTCTCCCAAGGATGCACTGGGGTGCCCAGCCAATCGGATGGCAATCAAGGCTGTAACTGTGCTGGATGATGTCACTGAAGAAAAACAGGGGAATAATTTGTCTCATCCCCTACACCTCTTATCCCTTAAGGGCCCATTTATTAAACCTTGATTTATTTCTGTTTAAGGAGGGACTCAATTTTTTTTGTGGAAAAAAAACCCTCAGATTTTTCGAGATTTATCATACAAAGCACCTAAAGCTGCTAAAAATCCAAATCTGAAAATTCGGCAAACCTCAAAAAGTTCCTATTTTTTTTAGATGACATTTCCTTCTTTACAACAATCTACCAAATCTAGGAAACTGAAAAGAAATTTACAAACATTTTGTGGTAGTAGAGATGGTGGGGTTTGAGCAATACAAGTTGATTGTCCAGGAGGCTGTGACAGTTATGGTAGTTTGTCAGAGATTTTTCTTAGAATCTGTCTCCAAGCATCAATAGACATTTTGCATAGAAAAATCAACAAAAAAACATTCATGGATTTCAATGCGTTTAGTGTTTTTCTTTGTGGGTTTTTTTCTTTGAAGTTTTTGGCAAAGCAAAACAGGATGGATTCCCCAACAATTACCCTTGCTCTGAATCTGCTGGGGGGAGTTAAACATATTTGGAATGTCCGGTAAGTGCATGTACCCTCTTTTTTGCCCAGCTGCCTCAAGCTACTAAAAAATGCCTTACCCTTTAAACAAAAGAGGAATTGTTTTTCCATATTTTATTGGCCACCACTAGGTGACTATAGCTGGAAGGGTGAGAGCTACAACATGGAGCTGGCCACTGCTCCTGTATAAACTATAACAAACAAGGGAAAATTCAGCTCACTACTAATTTTTAAACCATTAAGTGGGGGTACAATTGGTCTGTGACCACAAAATTAATATAGACAAATACAAGAGGTCCACTGCACTCAACCCATTACCATTATATTAAGGACATTTATGCCTCAAGCTACTAAATCCCTTTAAACAAAACAGGGATTGTTTTTCCATATTTTTTGGCTACCACTGGGATCACCTGACTATATCTGGAAGGGTGGGAGCTACAACATGGAGCTGGCCAATGCTCTAAAACAGGGATTGTTTTTCCATATATTGTTACATCTGTGTTGTGGTCTTGCGTTCTGATTCTTTTTAATTATGAGTGTAAATATTATGAGACTAATGTGAATAATGATGATACCAACAACACTTAATTGTACTGTAATAATGCTGAAATGTATTTGAAAAATTCCCGGCACGTGGCAACCCGCAAAATTTACAATCTTATTTTAGTGGTGGAGGCAAGGGAAATAAAGTGAATTGCCCTTATGGGAATTAAGATTAAACCAGAGTCTGAGCCAATCCTCAAGACAACAGCAATACATTTTACAGTGAATTATTGTATGTAAGAAAAGGAAGAATCTGACAATAACATTAAAACATTTGTTTAAGACAGCTAATTACTCTTTAAGTGTAATATTAACAGATATTAAGATATCTGAGATTTGTTGCGTGAATAAATGTTCTTTTGATGTGATTGTCATTTAATACAGATACATGGCTCCAGCTTCTCTTGAAACCGTCATCACTCTCCAAAATATTTTACTGTGAATAGCCACTTATCCAGACTATTTCATTGTCTTACTGAAGCCTATTTAAATGTCTTTGTTTAAGACTTATAAAAAGCATAATGTTTCATAATTTGTGACAATCATTAGGTCACAATCCCAGACCTGAAGAAAGAAAGAAAAACCTGGTGCTGGTGGCATTTCCACTATGTACAAAAACATGGTGGATTGCATTGGTATTAGTACTTTTCACCCTGCCTTGAACAAAGTAAATGCTCTGTATTGTTTCCATCTAATAATTACACAATATCTATCTATCTATCTATCTATCTATCTATCTATCTATCTATCTATCTATCTATTATCTATCTATCTATCTATCTATCTATCTATCTATCTATCTATCTATCTATCTATCTATCTATCTATCTATCTATCTATCTATCATCTCTCTCTCTCTCTCTCTCTCTCTCTCTCTCTCTCTCTCTCTCTATCTATCTATCTATCTATCTATAACTTTGATGAAGCAGACAGCAAAAATGTACTATTTTGGTAGGAACCAATTACTATACTCAAACATATCCAAAATACGATTATTTATCACCCAAGACGCTGCCAAAATTCTTATTCACTCTCTCATCATATCGCGTCTAGACTACTGTAACTCTCTTTTAATTGGCCTTCCCCTCCAGAGACTGTCACCTCTCCAGTCCATAATGAACACTGCTGCGAGGCTCATACACCTCAGCAACCGCTCCTCCTCTGCCTCGCCATTCTGTCAGTCCCTGCACTGGCTTCCGTTACCTTTCAGAATCAAATTCAAATTAATGACACTGACTTTCATAACTTCATAACTCTTCCCCACCCTACATCTCTGAACTCATCTCTTTATACTCACCCAATCGCTTACTACGCTCCTCTACTGACCTGCTACTCAACTCTTCTCTCATTACCTCCTCACATGCTCGCATTCAAGACTTTGCAAGGGCTGCACCCCTCCTCTGGAACACTCTCCCACGGTCTGTCCGACTTTCTCCCAACCTTTCTGCTTTCAAGAAATCTCTGAAAACGCACTTCTTTCGAGAAGCCTACCCTCACTCTGCTTAACTACCAAATGCAACACCACATACAGTACCACATTTCTCACCACTTAATTTGATCTTGCCCACTCCCACACCTTGTGTATTACTCCCTTCCCTTTAGACTGTATGCCTATGCATAGGGCCTTCCTCACCTTTTTGTACCTGTATTGATTGTGATGTTTGTTACTCCATATGTTCTATGTATGTAATTCATGTGATGTAGTTGTATAATCACATTTACTTTACAGTGCTACGCAATATGTTGGCGCTATATAAATACATGTTAATAATAATAAAAGGGTTCCTATTCACAGAAATAAAATTGACAGACTTTCTTCCCATTTTTTTTTGTAAACTGTAGAATAAAGTCTTAAGTAAGAATAATGGAGTGATTAGGGTTCTAAGCTGAGTGTTTCTTCAATGATGATGCTTCTGAATGACCTAATTAGAGTGTACAACTGATACTTGAATTGCATTCTGTTTCTAGGCTTAGGGGAAACCAATACAATAGGAAACACTTTACTGGAATCACAAATTGCTTTTGAGACCTTCTTGTATGCATGTCATTTTTGGGAGGTGAGTTCTTCCTGCATTAATACAATATCAGGAGCGGTCAGTTGTTTGAAGACAAATGTATTTGAAGAGCAAAATCAGAACAAAAACAAAAGAAAAATATTTTTGATGACTTTTCACAGAAATAAACTTGGAACCAACTCCAAATAAAACAGGGTATATTCAACTGCCTCTTTTCAGGCAGCCACCCTACACACAGACTGCTTGCTCTGAGATCAGGGGTTCTATTGAATAACATTTTGATGCATGCGAGTAAGCCTTTCCAACAGTTAAAACTAAAAAAATTGGAAAAAAATAAATATATAATGTATTTATGTACATTTTGGTTCCCCCCTCCCTAGAAAAATAGCTTATAATCTTATTACTCACAATAAAAAACCAGGCAAACAAGATCCATTTGGTAAGTAATATTTTGGTTATTTTTGTGAAAAGAAAAAAAATATACACAACACATACAAGCAGACAAAACAAATTACTGTGCATAAGTCATACAACTTAAATATCCCACCACAGAATAGCTATTTCCAACAAAACTTTGTTGTGTCTATGAAACCTCATTAATATTTTGGCTTGTGTATTATTATTTTTTTTCACTGTATACACTGTTACACTTGTATTTTAAAGGAGAAGTTAAGCTCCAAGACAGTTTATTGCCAACAGATTAGCCACAATAGTGCAAGATAGAATGCTATATTTATTCTGCAGAATGCTTTACCATACCTGAGTAAACAGCTCTAGACACTGTCTCTGTTTGTTTAGGGTATAAGATGCCATATAAGCTTGGTGTGACATCACTTCCTGCCTGAGTCTCTCCCTGCTTACTTACAGCTCTGAGCTCAGATTACAGCAGGTATGGGAGAAGGTAGGGGAAGAGGAGCAAACTGAGCTTGCTCAAGCCCTGCCCTGGAGGTTTATGCTGAAAACAGGAAGCCTGATACAGAAGCCCATGTGTACGCAATAAAAGGAAAGAAATGCAGAGGGTTTACTGGTGTATATAGAACTTTCTGATAAAGCTTACTTAATTTTAGCCTTTCCTTCTCCTCTAAGTACAAAAAAAATAGCCTATTATATCTATATTAGATAAACCAATGTACCCTACATGGGGCTTGTATGAATATTTTCAAGGGTTTAATGGACATTGGAAGGAAGGCCATTCTAAACATGCTTGTACTGTATTCCATTAAGTGGAAAGCCACTTAGTGAAAGATTTTGCAAAATGGGTAGAGTAGTCAGGCAATGCTTCAGTTTAGAATACCTTAATAGGATATCACCACTGCTTATTGATGATTGAATTGCAATCACCTATGGTGATACTTCTGGGAATTAAGTTGAAGCTAAACAGAAGACATCCCTATCCATATTACAGATTTTACAGGAGTTCGGGTTTTGGGGTGCTCTATGTATTCAATGCAATCAGGGCATTCTGTACATGGATAAAAGTGGCATGGAGGGTGACCAAAGACCGGATTTGTGGGCAGCATGCCGCCCAGCCACTCTATTCGGAGCACTGGGAACATGCAGCTCCATGAGCCCGGGAAATCCGGTGCTGCTCAGACATCAGAACCATACCAAATGCACATTCATTTGAGGATAATTTTAACAAGAGTTTTGTTCGACTTTAAGAAAAATTTAAAGAATCAATGATCTATTTTCTCAAAAGCAGTCAGTTGTATTGGTTAACTGAATGGTATCCTCGTGGTTTTATTCATAATGTGTATTGTGCTCAGCAGGTATTCAAAGACACGGAAATAAACATACAATAAAATAACATAAAATAAAATAATGGACAATGGAATTTACACCCAATTGAGGTCATAGAGTAGCTTGATGCTGATCGCACATTGTAGAAAGAACTTTAATAAAAATTGCCGGAAAAAACATAAATATGGCACAGATAACATTTTTACATTGCTAACTATGTTTATTTACAGGGGCTTATGGAAGGGCTAACAAACACTTGTCCATTACCCTGGTGATATTTGCATACTGATGCATAATCAACCACTGAGAACCTTGGGAAGTAAAGTGCTCTGACAATTACTTCATTCTTAACCTGACTAAAAATAACAGCTGCCTGTTAATTAGTGAACTAATGGTAGGGTAATTGTAGCTAATAGAGAAAAGAAATGTTAGTTTAGTGATGACAAAATGTATTATGTTATTTTCTACCTTTTATGGCTACGCATATGAGCATCATTCTGTAAAATAAATCCTCCAAACAAATCCCCCAAGTAATTCTGGATACACAATTTGTCACCACTGAAGTATTGATTTGCTGTTTCTAAAGCTCACGTGCAAATCAACATGATAGATTGGATGCCGCTGACTTGTTGAAAATCTGGTTTAAATTCAGATAATTTCTAACCACTCAGACTGAATAAGTCATAATTGGAAATGTTTAGAGCGAACACATTCAATATAATTATACCTTATCATCTGTACTTTGCAGAGTGCTATTTCTAGTAATAACTTTCATTTAAAAACTGCTTTCTCCTACATTTGTTGTGGCTGCAAACTAAGTTTATTTTTATGACAATTATGTTTAAAACTTTAGCACAGTTTATGAATTAAGCAGATTTAAAAAATCATTGGTTTAGGATTAAACTATTCAGTCTATATAGAACACTTAACGCAGTCAAGAAACAAGTTATTTTACAAATACACCTTTGATTTAAACAAATACTTATTAGGATATATTTAGGGGCAACTTGAACTGTTTGTGTGGTTTTAGTACTTTGTTACTGGTGATTAATACAAAGATAAAGAAAATTAATAACATTTTAAGAAAGAAAGAAGAAATTCTAATTTGAATATTGTCAGGTGAAAAAGAATATCGAAAGTTCATATAAAAGAATTCACCAACTAAAAACTGGCAAGCTTTTATAGAAGGCAGTGTTTTTTTTACTACTTAACTTAAATCGAATCAAATAAGTAAATTGATGTTGGCCTCCGAGACAAATGGCCAGGTTCAATTTGGTGAGAAAAAGGATTATCATGTGAAAACTCATGGATGAGATTCAATTTGAGATGAAATTCAATCATTTATCATGTGAAAACTTTATTGAAGTCTATGGGAAAAAACTGGAACTGAATTTGTAGAAAAGTTTTTTCTACTCAAATTTAATCTCAGCCATGACTTTCTCATGATAAACTATGCGATACATTTTTCTCACTCAATTGAATTTAGCCCAAAAAAGAGTGGCGGCCATGCTAATATGTAGATAGCGAAGAAGCACGCACTCCATGGGCCAGTAGATATAATAAAAGATCTTTATTGGAACAGCTAAAACAATAAACCTTACGCGTTTCGTATCCGAAGATACTTAGTCATAGGCATAATTGAAAACAGCCGTGAACTGACATTTAAACAAGTAAAAAGGATATGACGTACAAATCAGTGATCCTAAATTTTAACTCTAAAATTTAAATTGTTTCAGCTGAAATGAAACCTCTACTCTTATACAATTTCTTTAAATCAAATCAAGTCATTACACACAGTTCTAAATTATTTTGCAAAACCATTATTGAGATAATTTTTCTTAAGACCATTTTATAAGACTATTTTTAAGACCATGTTTTATATATAACAAGACGGAATGCTGGGAAACAGTAAAAATGATAAATAAATCATAAAATACATAATTTTTAATTTTTTAACTGCTTCAAAATCAGCATCTGATTCAAGAATATTCGTTTGCATCGTGGAACTCATATTGAATAAACATAGATTCGTATCACGTTGCATTCATATCATTACAAGACATTAAGAATTAACGAAAGGAAGAAAGGGGATGTCATTTAAAGTTACCACAATGAGGCTCAGAAAGCAGCTATCAAACAAACGTCATTAACATCCTAATGTCTACCAGTTAGATCGAAGTGTTAAAGTCTGATCAATTACCATATTCGTTATTCTTCTGAACGAAGTACTATACCAGTAAAATTAAACTACATTAATCATGAAACAAGTTCTCCAAAACGATCGCAAATATATAGTGTATTTATACAAAAAAGTAGCGGTTCTAGCATTCACTGCACAGAATGAGGCCAAGGACAAATCAAAAGGATGACCAGTAGACAAGCTATTGGAAGCTTGCATAAGTAAATTAAATGGATAATCACTTGATAATCTGGCTTGTGCCTATGTGTGTGTGGGCAACTTCTTTTAATAAACAAAGAGGCTTGTCCTATCAAATAACAATCTAAGTGCCCAAGCTAGGTTACGCGGTGCTCATTTATTAAATCCAGGTCGATTTCCTATTGTGTTTGATTTTTATTGAGTAAATCTGTCGTAACCTGTACACATTTCACCTTCTTAATGTATTGATTATATAAGGACAACTTGAATCCATACAATGATGAATTGCACTGTTGTGAGATACTGTATAATAGACATGAGCAATTAGCACCAAAAGAAAAATCAATTGTGATGCAAAAAATGAATAAGCAACACATTTTACATTTTAATTAGAAATAACTATTAAGGGCTTTGGTGTTAATGTTTAAGAAAATTCGAGGCCCCCAAAAAAAGGTTTTACATTATAATATTGTTGTGCTGCTTTGCATGGCCACAGCTCATATGATTCTTAAACACATTACATTCTCCTGAATGACTTCTTCGCCACAGACCAGGGGACAAGGTGTGTATAGCACACTGGTCCAGAAGTAAAGTTTAATTGGCAAACATGCACTACATACAGTATACCAAGGGTAGGGTCATGTACTGTAAATTGAACTGAAAGTTAACTTGGAGTTGCCCAGTGGACTTTTCCTAAAGAAACATGTAGTTACTAGCCATAAGAAGCAACATACCAGCAACATAACCCCTAAGCCTTACTAAACATGGACATTCTTCTTCTGGGCTTGATTTTTCCTTTATCTCCTTCACTGCCAGGGTTCTCTGGTCATGCCACACTGTAAGTTGCCAGTATACATATAGAAAGGCATAGACCAAAGAACAGAAAACAAATATGAGCTGTACACACTGATATCGATGCCATTGCTAAACTTATATATTCAGCTATTACCATCTTTGCATCTTAGCAACCACTAACATTCTTTAAAGGGGACCATCACCTCAAAAAATGATCCTAAATTTTTATCAAGTTTGTCAAGCAAAATAAACTTTAATTACAATATAAAAAATATTTGAATTTTGTTTGCTTTGTTCTGGGAACTCATAATTATAGCAAGTAGGCAGGAGCCATTTTATGGACACTGTTATTAAGGCAAGTCTTGCATCATCTCAAAATCTTGTTTGTGCACCAGAAAGGGGGACCTGATGTCTATCCCCATGTACTGGTTACACAATTAAATGGTAAAGAAAGAGGAAGAATGTGGGTGACATCTAGGAAGTGCTGAATGGAAAGTGAAATTACTTGCCTTCCCAGTTTCTATGCCTAAGGCATAGATGAGGGGCAGGCAATATTTGATTGACAACTGACATTTTTAAATGAATTTACAAATATGAATGCTTTAATAAAATAAAAAGAATTTGGATTTCATGTTTAATTTGAAAAGGACTTTTATTTTACAGCTTTTTATGTCTGGGTGACAGGTCCACTTTAATTCAAGCAATAGGTGAACAGTAATGTGCAGACCTCGGAAATGTATAAACAAATAAGAAGGTTTAGTAGAAAGTTGTTTAAATGTGCATTTTATGTCATCATGCAAATAGTGGAGCTCCCCTTAAACATCAGCAGAGGATCACCTCACTGGTTTAACTAATGGAAAGAGTGAATGGTCATTTTTTATGGATGATAGAATGTTCATGTTGATTTACTCTATTGCCAGTTACTGTACCCACTCACAGCCTATTAGGTGGTGAGATCTATTCAGATTCCAGTTCTGTTCTGGTTTTTAACATGTGCTATACATGAGCTTTAATATCCTTTTGGGAATTACCAGGAAGGAGAGCAGCACTTAGTGTTTAATAGCCTGAGATGAAAAGGTAGAAAATAGGACTCCAAGCGATAAGCTAGCAAAATCTTTTTTACAATCACAGTTGTATTTTCTTTAATAATACAAATCACAAGGGTTAACTGTATATAAGCAGATTAATTACAGATAAGACATTTGTTGGCAAATCATTGAGTGTAAAAAAGTTGAATAAGGACCCTCCTAAAATGTGTCAATTTATTGTACATCATTCTCAATATTAAGGAACCATATCATGTATTTAATTTAACATGTGCAAAAATCAATTAAAATTTAAAGGACTGTTTAATTCATCAATGTTTCTATAGTATAGGCTGAGCTTCTATAGTATTGTCAATATAATCAGGAGTGTAAAAACAAAAAAGATGCCAACAGGAATTGGCAACTTTATGTGCAGAAGGAGCTATATCAAAGTTGTTTGGAGAGATGGAAAAGATGATGATGTCACTGAATGAGTGCAGAAATTGATACTCTTCAGTTAAACTGTCTGACTGTCCCCAGATGTAGAAATGAGGATAATACCTGTATATATTTATGAGGATAAATGATGCTAGTCATGAAATGAATAGTACATATAGTTCATCTGTCTCCAGGCTACAATTAGCCTGAAAGGCTGGATTCTCCAGTCCTCAATTGCCATTTGTAGAGACATTCCTTCTGAGCCAATGTAAGGGTCTGCTGGGATTCAAGCCAGACCTGTTCATGCTCCAGTCCTGATTCTGTTTCAGTCCTTTTCCTGCTCCAAAAGGCCCTGTCTCTACATCTGATCTGTAGAAAAACAAAAAATGTTGGAGCAAGGTACTCAAAAAGGTCACGCATAGATCAGACTAATAGTGTAGGTAAAAATGAAAGATATTTATTTGTATAAACAACGCATGGCTAACGTGTTTCATGTCACTAGGACACTTAGGGGCCGATTCACTAACTTCGAGTGAAGGATTCGAAGTAAAAAAACTTTGAATTTCGAAGTTTTTTTTTGGGCTACTTTGACCATCGAATGGGCTACTTCGACCTTCGACTACGACTTCGAATCGAAGGATTTGAAGTAAAAATCGTTCGACTATTCGACCATTCGATAGTCGAAGTACTGTCAAAAACTTCGACCCCCTAGTTCGCCATCTAAAAGTCAATGTTAGCCTATGGGGAAGGTCCCCATAGGCTTGCCTAACTTTTTTTGATCGAAGGATATTCCTTCGATCGTTGGATTTAAATCCTTCGAAACGTTCGATTCAAAGGACTTTATCGTTCGATCGAAGGAATAATACTTAGATCGTTCGATCGAACTATCTGCGCTAAATCCTTTGACTTCTATAATCGAAGTTGAAGGATTTCAATTCCCAGTCGAATATCGAGGGTTAATTAACCCTCGATATTCGACCCTTAGTGAATCAGCCCCTTAGTCATAGGCTTGAATAATGACAAAGATGGGTTGAAATTTAAAGACCAAACCACCAATCACAAAGAAAAGGGGAGGGAGAACATACAGATTGTGTTTACAATTTAAAGAGATCACATATCCCATTGTGAAAAATACACATATCAAGGGCACATTAAAGCACACAAATACAGATAATACAAAAGCATTTCAGTACAATAAAAGAGATATTGAGAAAGTTCATACAGAATAAAGTAGACCATATTATTGAATATATAAATAAATAAATAAAAATAGATAAATAGATAAATATATATATATATATATATATATATATATATATATATATATATATATATATATATATATATATATATATATATATATATGTAGAAAAATATATAGAAAATATATATATGTGTGTCCATGTATAATCAAATATGGTTACATGGAAGTATGTAAATCAAAAATCAAAATATATAAATAATATTAGTGTACAAAATTTTAACTATATAGGTCATTAAACCTCTGAATCTTTAACACTGACATTAATGGGCCAATTCACTAACTTTGAGTGAAGGATTCGAAGTAAAAAAAACTTCGAATTTCGAAGTGTTTTTTGGGCTATTTCGACCATCGAATGGGCTACTATGACCTTGGACTACGACTTCGAATCGAACTATTCGAACTAAAAATCGCTCGACCATTCGACCATTCGATAGTCGAAGTACTGTCTCTTTAAGAAAAAACTTCGACCCCCTAGTTCGCCATCTAAAAGCTACCGAACGCAATGTTAGCCTATGGGGAAGGTCCCCATAGGCTTGGCTAACTTTTTTTGATCGAAGGATATTCCTTCGATCGTTGGATTAAAATCCTTCGAATCGTTCGTTTCGAAGGATTTTATCGTTCGATCGAAGGTATAATCCTTCGATCGTTCGATCGCACTATTTGCGCTAAAATCCTTCGACTTCGATATTTTCGACTTCAATAGGATTTTAATTCCGAGTCGAATATCGAGGGTTAATTAACCCGATATTCGACCCTTTGTGAATCGGCCCCTGAATGTTTTATTTTTTAGTTTGATTATAATTTTGATTAATGATGGGCGAATAAATTCCCCTGCCCGAATTTCTGATTTTCACGATTTTTTTGTGAAAATGTCAGAATTTTAAGATTTTTTCGTCAACTTTCCTATTTCGCGAATTTTGCGGGAAATTCACAAATTTTTTGGCGAACCAAAACTGGACAAATTCGCCCATCACTAATTTTGATGACTGAAATTGTTCAATTATTTATTTAATTATCTATTTATTGGAATACTGATTTGTCTTAGGAACGTATAATTTTTCAAGAGAAGAGGAAAAGATAAGTATGGTATGTAATGAGCAAGGAGACACAATGAATCTGGAACCAATGGTAAATGTTCACAAGGAATCTGAAAACATGTAAATACATAAATTCAAATTTGGATTTGAATTTAACTCTGTGAAGATACATGCACCATCCATCAAGGGACCATGTCCCTTATTTTATAAAAGTAAATATAAGTATTATAAAAATAATACATGATTTATAAGTACACAAGTTTTTTGGATACAAAGATACATGCACCAAAATGTGGCTCTAATGATAATAACAGGACATGTCAAACTCAGAGTTCATACATCCGGGTAATCTAGTATCAAGGGTAAATATCCAGAACATTTCACGTTTGCGTATTTTTTGTAGCATGTCACCACCTCTGTAAGGAGCTGTGACATGTTCAATCCCTTGTATTTGGAAATGATCCAAATCCCCTTGACTACAGGACAGAAAATGTTTTGATACATTTGTAGATTTCTTATTTAGAATATCAAAGATATGTTCTGTAATCCTTTCTCTTAGGCACCGTGACATTTGTCCAACGTATTGTGTGCCACATTTGGTGCAGGTAATTAAATATATGTCTTATAAGTCTTGCCTGTAGTATTTGAAGTAAAATTTTCGCCACAATATACAAAAGAACACAGTTTGCAACGTGTCGAACCGCATTTGAAGGTGCCTTGATACAAAAGCCAGGTTGGTGTTTTTATCTCCATATTACAGATGCCTCTAGGCAACAGACTCTTCCCTAGTGTATCACACTTCCTTGTTACAAACCTACATTCTGAGCCCAGAATGGTTTTTAGTTTAGTCTCTGTCTGCAATATAGGAAGATATTTGTAAATGATACGATTTATACTTGGAATTTGGGGACTGAAGGTAAGTATGCATGATGTTGTTGCTGGCTGTTTGTGTCTAAATCAATCGGGGTTATTGGAATATGATTTATTCAGAAGTGAATGATGTTGAGTTTTTAAGGCACTTTCAAAAGCTTTAGTAAGCACAGATAAATGATAGCCCCTAGAAAGGAGTCTGTCTCGTAAATTTCAAGATTGTTTTACAAATTCATAAAAGTTGGAGCATAAGCGTCTAAGGTGCAAAAATTGTCCTATTGGAATGTTTTTAATAAGATGTTTCCGGTGAGAAGAGGACACCTGTAAGATAGTGTTTGCGGTACATTCTTTCCAAAAAAGGGTAGTGGAAACTCTACCATCTTGGCCTTCTAAAAGGTTATCCAGAAAACTGATTTGTGTACAATTATATTCAAAAGTGAAACGAAGATTAAGGTTATTGCAATTTAGATATTGTTCAAAGTTTGTAAAACTTTGTTCATCCCCAGTCCAAATGAATATTAGGTTGTCTATACAACGTCCGTTAAAGTGTATGTGTTTTTTGTAAGGGTTATCATCACTGTATATGTATCTATATTCCCACCATGTCATATAAAGATTAGCATATGATGGAGCAAATTTTGCTCGCATGACGTTGCCCTGTTTTTGGAGATAATATTTCCACATCTGATCTGTCCGACTCCTGTCTTGTCTCATCTCTACACCTGCCTCATCCCGTGCCTGAGGGACTCATCCTTCTATTAGTGGGGTTATTCCCCAATCCCTTGCAGCCAAAATATTGCACCAACCCACCACTTCAATAGAATCCCCCATTCACCTCTCATATTCTTATAGCATGGGCTTAAAGGCATCAGATAGCAGGTACCTTACACTGGGTTGCTTGTGGGACTTTGGGAGGAAAATGTTGTCTTTTATCACTCAAGGTACAGTCCCTTGTTAAGCTATAAGGGAGATACTTCAATTAATTTATCCTCATGTGATGATGTTGGGATCCAAAGAAAAGTTGTTAGAATTTTATTCTCATCTTAATCTCTCTTCTGAAAGCAAAGTCTTTTTAACTTTGAATAAGTTGGTACCATACATATGCAAACATTATGTTGAGGCTCATGGGTATACATTTTGGTGGTTTATTTGCTGGTGGACATAATTGGAAATGCACTGAAGACTTAAAATGCTAATAGGCAGTGTAGGACATATATTGAGGGACCTTGACATGGCACATGAGTTTACATATTTGGGCCAAAGTGTGATACTAACACCTTTATAACAATTGTTTGTGAAGACAAGCTGTGCACTGGTAACAGCTGGTCAACTCCAGAATATGAATTACACAGAGCATTGGCACAATGGTGCTTCTAGCAGCTGGTCAACACCACAGCATGGGTTAGAGCGAATGATGGCAATTTCTTTCTGTGTTTTGTGTATAAATTTTGGTTTTTTTGAGAGATTTGAGGAAGGTTCTTCATTACAGTTGGTGACAAGCTAACGCTGAAGGAAGCATTCTTATTGTATGTAAAAATATAATTGAGGAAGAGAGGAAATAAAGAAAAACAGAAATACAGTAAGTACAGCTGCATTCAATAAACAATAATGTGAGTTAACTTTCCTTAGTTAGTACAGCATTACATTTGCAAACAATATCATAATTGTACAACTGTCAGCCAACTTCAAGCATCTCACATCAGCAGAATTTTAAATTAGAATCGATTGGGTTTATGTAATAAAAGGCACTAGATTTGCCCAGGGGCAATAACCCATAATCAGCAGGTTGAATTTACTCCTGTTTACATCTTATTGGTTGCCATGGGTTAATGCTCCTGGGCAAACGTAGTGCTTTATATTCCATATGAGGGTAGGTGGGTTATTTATTTGGGTTATTTTTTCCCTCCAATTAAATATTTGTGCTAAATATCATGAATTTGAATGATGGTTTAAAAAACATTTTTTTGTCTATATTTATTAAGAGAATAAAATGCAAAATACTTCAACATCTGAATGCTTGCAATGCCACTTACAAGTCAATAAGAACTGTCCTAGACAAAATGACAAATTATTCTATTCGTTTTTTATTTTTTCAAACATTTTTTGAGCTTGTACACCTATTAAAATTAATAAAATATGAATTTCAAGTATTTATATTTTTTTCATGGTTTTATTTAACCGTGTTTTTCATTTGGATAAATAAGGTAACATTTGCATTTAAATTTTCGAGGTTATTAGAAGTAGAAATTGTTTTTGAAAATTTACACATAGGGGCACATTTACTATTGGTCGAATATTGAGGGTTAATTAACCCTCGATATTCCACCATCGAAGTAAAATCCTTGACTTCTAATATCGAAGTAGAAGGATTTACCACATTTCCTTTGTTCGAACGATTGCAGGAAAAATCGTTTGATCGCATGATTACATCCTTTGAATCGTTCGATGGATTTTAATCCATCGATCGAATGATTTTCCTTCGATCAAAAAAGCTAGGACAGCCTATGGGGACCTTCCCCATAGGCTAACATTGCTGCTGGTAGGTTTTAGGTGGCGAAGTAGGTGGTCGAAGTTTTTTTTAAAGAGACAGTACTTTGACTATCGAATGATCGAATAGTCAAACGATTTTTAGTTTAATCCTTCACTCGAGCTAAGTAAATGTGCCCCATACTGTATAAGAATTTTGATAAATAGGCCTCTACTTTGTCTAACATAGAATAGCCTTACTTAATGGAGAATTCTAACTGACCTTCCCAAGAGAAAATTATTTTGATGTTGTAATTAAACTTGGGAGTATGATTAAAGAAGCATGGAATTTGTTATTTGAGAACTAGCTGAAGCAATGTTATAGTATAGATGCTGTACAATTTCACTCAAAAGCAAGAGATATGTTTCATTTCTTAGGCAACTGTACATACATTTATAATTAACTACAGACATCTCTGATGTCTATTTTGTTGCAAGTAATTTGCTTAAGGGATTCAAATTAATAAGAACAGGCAGTTTGTATATTCTCCTCACTTATAGCAATCTTCATCACATTTTCTTTATTAATGACCCATTTACATAAAAAGTACAATGCCGCACATACTGAAAATTGTGTCTTTTGTTTCTCTAAAACTCTATTAAGATTTTATAAAGATGCAGGATTGCTTTTTAATAATGTATTGCTTATCTGCAGTTTGCACATATACATTCACAATATAAAGATGAATTGCTCTATTGTTACTAGGCAAAAAGAAAATCTTGTTTCAGTTGGTGACATTTCAGTAATGCAGGTTAATAGTCATCCTTTGTCACAGGGTATGTTGAACTTCCCATATATCATGAATAAATATATGTACTGTAAATAGAACTTAATATTCATATACTATTTGAGCTCTTTTTCAAATACTGAAGATTAAATAAATGCCTTTGTACCTATAACTGCCATCTATGCCAGATTATGTTGTGGTCCAAAGGCGGCATTTTGAAGAGGGGACAAAGGACTATTCCAGTGTCACTGGCATGCATCCCGGGGGAATAACAAAGACATAACTGCTTATATTCACAATAATAAATTATTAATAACAGCAGATCTAAGCATAACTTTTATCATACTGAAATGTTTTTCATTGAGTATAAATACACAAACATACATATTAAACATTGTTTTAGGAAGGGTAAAACATCATGGCTTGTGCTTATAAGCAACACTGAATTTTAAGGGACCTATTTAGTAAAGCTCATTTTTTTTCTGGTCAAGGGAAAACTCGAATTTTTAGAGGAAAAAACTCAAATTTTAACAGATTTCTTAAACTCCAAAGCTGCTTAAAATCCAAATCTGAAAATACTCCAGCTAAAACCTGTCAAGGCAATGTAGAAGTCAATGGCAGACATCCCTGAAGATGTTTCTTGACATTGTGATCTGGATAATCTGAAAAAGATGGGGTTTTTTGGGTGACATCTCAGAAAATTCATGGGGCAAATTTACTTACCTCTAAAATTGCGCCATCACAACACTTCACCAGGCGTAGATTCGCCAGGACAATGCTAACTCACTAAAATCCGAAGTTGCGTCCATGCGCTGAACGCTGGCGAACTTGCGCTAGCGTTACTGCAGAAAGCAAAGCAAAGTTACGCTAGCGTTGCCTCATTTGCATACAGCGGGAAGTTAAAGTTGAATGGACGTATATGTTGCTGCCAATAAATTACATTACACAAGCTCGGGAAACCTTAATAAAATAAACTAGAGTTGTTATATTGCCCTACACATATGCCTACTGTATAGTTTATGTGCCATATGTTATCATATATGCGATCTTTTGCAGCCTAAGTTATGTTCGTTCGCTAGAGCGCAACTTTGCCTGGCGTTAGGCTGTGAAGTACCGCTAGAGTCTATCTCCTTCGCTAGCAAAGTTACACCAGTGCCCATTAGTAAATCGGTGAAGTTCCAAAATGATGTCATGCTGGCGATTTAGTAAATTTGCCCCATGGATGGTTAGGTCAACTTTGTTTTAATCAAAAATTTGATAAATTCGAGTTTTAGTAAATTTAGTAAAAAATTTTCTGAAATTTGTAAAACTCAAAAATTTCAATTATTTTAGTAAATCTGCCTCCACATGTCTTGATCTCCATAACTTGTACCAGTGATAAAAATGTCCATTACTTATCACAGATTAGCATTTGTGGGAATGAGTGACTAGACCTGCACCCATGACTATAAGGTGAAATTACAAAATTCTGAAGAATTATCATAGGGCAGGGGCTGCTCCAGTTTTGTGGGCATAGTCGATCATTGTTGGAGCCTTGTGGCAAGTTCAGCTTTTTAAATAGGGCATGAAAATTGTGTGGTGTTCAAATACCTTAAATAAATATGTAACCCTATCGACACCCCTTCTGTCGGTGTTACATTCCACATGTGGAACTTACTTGATGACACACAAGAAACCTGAGCCACTCCACAATGGTATTGGGAGAGACTGGGTACCTGGTACTTATCAGACCGTCGCTAGTGCAGTTTTGCACCCTATCTCCAGGCAAATTTTCACTCACGCACTGATCGCTATTCCACAAATTCACTTAAGTGCAAATATTACAGAACGTTACCTATTTTCCCAGAGTATCAGTTCACACCAGGTGAACTGATAAGATGAAGCTACATCGGACTAGTCCCTGGATCAACTTGGACTATAAGCTATCTTCCATAACCCTGTATTCCCTCACTTGCTAAACACCATTCAACCCCTTCTTAAAGCTATCCAATATATCAGCCTGTACCACTGATTCAGGGAGAGAATTCCACATTTTCACAGTTCTCACTGTAACAAACCCCTTCCAAATATTTAGGCGGAACCTCTTTTCTTCTAATCGGAATGGGTGACCTTGTGTCAGCTGGAAAGACCTACTGGTAAATAAAGCATTAGAGAGATTATTATATGATCCCCTTATATATTTATACATAGTTATCATATCACCCCTTAAGCACATCTTCTTCAGCGTGAACATCCCCAATTTGGCCAGTCTTTCCTCATAGCTAAGATTTTCCATACGCTTTACCAGCTTAGTTGCCCTCCCCTAAGTCATTAATGAACAAGTTAAATAAACGTGGGGTCCCCTGAGGGAGTGGGATTGTGTATAGGGCATTAGAGTATCTCTTTTGTCTTTATTCCGCTTTCTTGGACATTTGCAATAAAAAGTGACCACTTGAAGCATTTGCACCAACATTTCTAATAAGGATGTCCATACTACCTATATGTACCTTCCCTATTCAAATTGACCTAAGCGTAAGAGTACAAACTAAGTCTCAACAGAAATGAATGCTTGCGAAAGATCAAATGGTCGCACTGCCGAATTAACGCTAGCGAAACTTCGCCAGCGATTGGCTTCTGAGATGCAAATTCCCATTTTAGTGAATTAGCATACTGGTAACTAATGTGCACTTGGAGAAATGGCACAAAGTGTAGTGGATCGTTCCCTGGTGATAATTTGCCCTTTAGTGAATTTGCCCCACTCTGGGGCACAGTATCTGGCTTCCCTGTGCCAGCCTGATCCTAATGACCGCTTTGGTGGGGCCTTCCAGCTCTCTGGGCCCAACAGCAACTCTCAGGTCTCTGTCTTTCTCCACCTTGTGGCTTTCTCTGCCAGGCTTTCCCTTGCCAGGCTTGTCTGTTTCTTCCTCCTGCTGGCCTATCCCAGACTGCTGTGCAACTTCCTGCAGTTCTGAAATCACTGTGCAGCTGGTTGCTAGGCAAAGGCTTACAGCAGACTGTAAATAGTATATAGTATATATAGTATATAATACACAAAAGCCATGAATATCCTGTAAATTATATCCTTATAAACGGTGAGTTCTGATGTCATCAGCTATAAACGGTGAGTTCTGATGTCATTTCTGTCACATGACACATTGAAATTTGTGTATTATAATAAATAAAGTACCCCCAGTTGCAAAATATGAGGATATTATAAGTTACCTCGGAGTTCCATGACCTGGTCATGAAACTCCTCAGTAATTTATAATATCCTTATATTTTACAAGAGGGGGTACTTTATTCACTATATAAACTGTATATATGATTTTTTAAATAAAATATATATTCCATTGCACATGCAGTTGTTTAGTCCTGCTTTTCAGCTCTCTAACTCTGAGTTAATCAGTGACATTTTTGGGGGCCACATGGGACATAACTGTTCAGTGAGTTTGCAATTAATCCTCAGCATTCAGCTCAGATTCAAACACAAACAGTTATGACCCATGTGGCTCCCCTCAATGTGGTTTCTGTCTGGTAATCAGTCAGTGGAAAAAGAGAGCTACAAAGCAGGAAGTTGGGTTCTGGCTATTATGTTACACATCCAGTCACTCCAGACTTTATAGAGTAATTTTTTGCACAGGCTATCTATTTCCCCAGTTTTTATTTTTATATTAAATAATTCCTTTAAGTCTACTAAAAAACGACGTAAACATCAAATAAACCCAATAGGTTGGTATTGCTTCCAATAAGGATTAATAATATCTTAGTTTGGATTAAGTACAAGATACTGTTTTATTACTACAGAGAAAAAGGAAATTATTAATTGAATCATTTAGATAAAACTGAGTTTATGTGAGATAATTTTGAGCTTTCTGGATAAAAGGTTTCTGGATAACGGATCTCATACCTGTACATGTGGTTATAATCAAAAACTCCACTTCTTGCCCCTGATCACTTATTGTTCCCTTGATTCCCGTGAATGGAAAGCGCCAGAAGTCAGCCCCCATCTGGGATCATCACTCATAAAGTTTGTTTTTGAATGCTATAATGGGGGATCTGGGCTGATCCATAGCTTCTGAATGAAGCAAATCAAAGGTGATTAGGGGAGAGTAGTAGCAAAGTCTGGTGCTTATGTTACATGTGTGATAAAGCTAAGACAGGACAGTCCAACTGGAAGCCCACAGGTCAGATGTGTTTCTTATGATATTTTTTGTTTTTTTCTTATGGCAACTTTTTTCTCCAAATGCATTAAAGTCAAGGGGTGTTTTTTCAATGTGCATTTTTTCATGGCAAATTTTCCCCTGGTGAATATTTGCAGCAGTTTCGCGAAAAAATCCACACATGGCGACATTTGGAAGTTTGCCGCAAATCCATGGCTGGCGAATAAATTTACACATCACTACTTAATAGGTCTTTTTTATATGACATAGCTGTTAATTATCTAGCACCCCAATATGTGCAATAATGGATACTTGTCCTATGGCATGGATATTTCTTGAATAACCACTGGTCTAACTGAATATGGGCGTGATAATACTGTATCTATATAGGTATGTTAAAATAAAAAGTGAAGACCTTTGTGTTAAGAGGACTAGAAGGTGTGTTGATAAAGATGCTATGAATGATGAAGAGATTGATATGTGTGCATCCAGCTGCTGTCCTTTTTATTAAAAATAATTCTATCCTAACAAAATGGTAATAAGTATAATGCCTAATTAAGGGACTATTGTATTCGGTCTTGGAATGGTAGCTCCTGTGATCATGTTAAAGTTGAAAGTAAAGCACAAAAGGGATTAGTATTGATTATTGTCTTTTCAGGCTTATAACTGAATGGTCTGTGTCCAATTTGCAGGTGTCAGTCAGAGCTAGAGAACCGTTCCCCTTAGAATTACCTGGAAACTAATATATAATGTGTAGAGATACCAAGACTTATTGCTACTGAACATATCATGAATATATTTAGAAAATGTAAAATTGGAAAGGGATTAAAAAATAATTTCACATTGCAAGCCCTATACCTAGTGCCAGACTGTACAGGAATACAATTTCCATTATGCATGAAAATGGGAATAAATAATTTATCAGATCATACCTTCCACACATTTTCCAGGTGGATCCTCAATTGTGCCTGTTCAGATCTCTCATCATGTGTCAAAGTGACCATACGTGTAGTGTTTTATTGAAAATTAGCGATGGGCGAATTTATGGCGTTTTGCCGAAAAATTCACAGCGGCGAATCGCGGGAATAAATTTGCCCATCACTATTGAAAATGTATTTTCACGGTTGTTTTGCACTTTGTAGTGATCAATATTCTGTTGTTTGGAAAAGGAAAGTATTAAAATTATAGTTTACTGATAGTATGTGTTATTGTTCTAACAAAATTAGGAATGCCATTTTAATCCAAATAATATATTTTATTTTTAATATTAAAAGTTTGTCACACACCCATAAACTGTAAGACATGTGAACTTGCTCAATCATTACCTACCCTTAATATTTACTAAGGTATAATGGCAAGTGAAAATGTATATATCAGCTCAAAGCTCTGCAGAGCTTGACAACTTGCCAAAACAAGTCAATGCAGGTAGCTAAGTGCGGCTCACTCCAGGCTTTTAATTCCCAGTACACACTCCCGCCTCAGGTGTAGACATCAAGTGCAAAATATCCAACGATTTACTAGGAATCAGCCATGAGCAGATCTTGCTGCAAAAATGTTTATTTCACCGACATGTTTTGGGCTAGTAGCCCTTCATCAAAGTGTTAACACTTTGATGAAGGGCTACTAGCCCGAAACATGTCGGTGAAATAAACATTTTTGCAGCAAGATCTGCTTATGGCTGATTCCTAGTAAATCGTTGGATATTTTGAACTTGCCAAAACACTTAGGGGCCCATTTACTTATCGAGTGAAGGAATAGAATAAAAAAAACTTCAAATGTTTTTTTTGGCTACTTCGAACATCAAATGGGCTACTTCGACCTTCGACTTCGATTCAAACTAAAAATCGTTCGACTATTCGACCATTCGATAGTAGAAGTACTGTCTCTTTAAAAAAAAACTTCAACCCCCTAGTTCGCCACCTAAAACCTACCGAAGTCAATGTTACCCTATGGGGCAGGTCCCCATAGGCTTTGCAATCTTTTTTTGGTTGTAGAAAAATTGTTTGATCGATGGATTAAAATCCTTCGAATGTAACGATCCAAAGGATGTAATCGTTCGATCAAACGTTTTTTTACGTACGATCGTACTATTTGCGGTAAATCCTTCGACTTCGAATATCGATATTCGACCCTATGTAAATCTGCCCCTTCATTTTTTTTTTTGATTGATAATGGATTATTATTTGCCATGCAAAATATTTCTGGGAGCTCAACCTGATGGTTATTAGAGGGTTGTACATTTATCAATTTATCAATAGATTTATCATAGATGATTTACACAACATCTCATCTTACCCCTTGAACTGTTAACAGAGTGCTAAGCTCCAAAACTCTGAAAACTGCGGTTCTAATTTAATATGTAATGGTCTTTAATCATGCTTGACACAGAGACTATAAAAAAACATTTAGGGGCAAATTCATCAAGGGTCGAATATCGAGGGTTAATTAACCCTCGATATTCGACTGGGAATGAAAATCCTTCGACTTCGAAAATCGAAGTCGAAGGATTTTGCGCAAATACTGTGATCGAACGATCGAAGGAATAATTGTTCGATAGAATAGAGGAAGATGTAGTGAGGAGCTGTGGGGCAGCAATTAAAGTCCATTATGAGGAGCTGGAGCCTTACCTAAAGCCACTAACACATTTTCACGGTGCCTTTTGTCATGGAATTATATCAAGTTTCCCAGGAAAAGGAATGACTGGAATATTGTACAGTGGCATCATCTCAGGGGCATCATGATTGCACTAATGAAGTGTGACAATATCAAATGGCTTAAAATAACGTACAAAATATCCCATGCTATAAAATACCGCACACAATTCACTGAAAATTAATAAAAAAAAATCGCTGCCCCTAAAAAGTCAGACAAGTGAACTTTTAGAGGCAGATTTATCAAGGGTCGAATTTCGAGTTCATGGGAGTTATTTAAAACTCCCATGAACTCCCACGAACTCAAAATTCAACCAATTGCAATTTATTAAAAAAATTAAAAAAAACTCGAATGGAATTCGAATCGAAATCGATTTGAGTTTTTTTCTCCAAAAAAAACCCTCGAATTCAGCAAGGCTGCAAACAATTCCAAATTGGTTCCAGGACGTCGCCCATAGGATCAAACAGCAATTTGGCAGGTTTAAGGTGGCGAATAGGCTGATTCAAGTTCTTAAAAGGCCAGTGTATGATAAAACTCGAAAATCGAATTTTAATTTTTTTTTAACATTTTTAAAGAAACTCAGATCAAATTTTAACAATTCCCTAGTTGAATTTCACAGTTCTGACCATAAAAAAAACTCTTAAATTTTAATTTCGAAATTCAAAAATCTTCCCCTAAGGGCATTGAATTGAAATAATAGTGCATTCGAAGTTTTCCCTCAAAAAAATGTTGATTTATCAAAGTTCACCAATTGACCCTAAATAGTTTCTAGGAGGTCCCCCATAGGCTAAAACAGCAATTCAGCAGGTTTTAGATGGTGAATGGTTGAAGTAGAATTTTTAAAGTGACAGTACATGATAAATTTTGATATTCAAATTTTTTTCAAATTCAAATTGAATTTGGACTAATCCCTAGTCGAAGTACACAAAAAATAGCTTGAAATTAAATTTTTTTGAATTCGAAAATTCACCTCGACCTTTAATAAATCAAACCAAAGTGTCAATAGTTAATACTAAAAATATAAGAAGTGATGCCATTTTTAAGAATAACACTCACTGGACCTTTTGTGAATCTGCCCCATTGGTGGTTATTTATCAAAGATCAAACTCAATGTTTTCTGATTCCTGTAAAACTTGAATGGAAAAGCTTAAGTCAAAAAATTTGGGGTGAAAAACCGGAATACTCCATTTATCAAGTTTTTGGCAAAAAAAAACCTGAAACACTCAAATCAATTGAGTTTTCGAGTGAAACACACTAAAAAAAAAAATCCCAAACATCATGAAGGCGACATCTTCAAATGGTTAATTTTGCTTCAAATAAAGATTAATTATATCTTAGTTGGGATTAAGTACAAACTACTGTTTTATAATTACAGAGAAAAGGGAAATGGATCTTAAAAATTTGGATTGTGGAATTATAATGGGTCTACGGGAGACAGCCATCCCCTAATTCAGAGCTTTCTGGATAACAGGTTTCCTCATAATGGATCCCCTACCTATATACAATATTGAATATCCAATTGATTAAAACAAATACACCCACACACTGAATTATTACTCTCAGTCCTGCAATGAATATTGTATAAAGTTTAAAACAGTGCCAAAACTATTCAATGTTAGTGATGGGAGAATTTATTCGCCAGGTGCAAATTCGCACGATTCGCCGCCGGCAAATAAATTCTAGAAACGGGCGTGAAAATTCGCCGGCGAAAAACTTTCGCTGCCGTTTTTTTGGACGCCGCAATTTTTTCGCTGTTTCGCAAATTCGCCCATCACTGTTTAATGTCGCAAACACAACAGGCTTTCTCAATTCAGAATTTCTGAATTGAGAAATCCAGTCACATGACTAGCGAAACATCTTCAAGGAAAAAGAAAAATACAGCAAGTCCAGTTGATTTGACTTATTACTATAGATATACCATGACCTGGATGAATGAGAACCTTTACAGTAAGCCTGAATGTTGACTTTTATAGAAGTTCACCAGGTTTTAGTTTCCAAATTGCTTTCCATTCAAAATGCTAAAATTTTTAAATTGATAAATCTTGAAAAATCAAATTCAGAAAACAAATTCAAATAAATTTGCACCTTAGCATGGATGTGACTGTTGTACACAAGAACTTATTAGATATGGAGTTATTGCATCCTTTATGATGGTTTGTGTTTATGTCAGATACACTTAAATAGAGCAAATATATATAAATTCCAACATAAAAGCATCGATGTCTTATTTATGGTGGAATTTTCAAAATAATAGATATTGATTTTCAAGATAAAATATCCACAGTGGTAAAAACATCATTATTCTGAAAGCAAAGTTAAAGCAAATTATATATATATATGGAACAATTAAAGTTTAGTAAACTTATTGCTGCGTTTTGCCTTATCTTCAATATTTTAGCAGGGACTGCGGGAAAGAGATTAGACAGATGTATTTTAACACACAGCAGATGGATGTGGGACTTAAGAAAAATCAATATTTAGTGATGGAGGGAGTATTGGGATAATGTATATTGGAGTCTAAGCGAGCCTGCGGTGAAGGGCTATGCCTATTAAATGTTTCAACATATCTTTTTCCCAAAAGAGAAAACTGCAGTTACTATAGTATTATTATGCATAGCAGCAGCTGGAGCAAAAGCAAAATGACTGTGACTTTAGTCTGAGGGGCTTACTGCCTGGCGTCTCTTCATTTAGACAAGCTTTCATTATAAGAGATGATTAGAATAGAAGGATGTAAAGTGAGAAGAAAAGTGAAGGGTGTCTGATGAGAATTCACTGTGGTCTTATATCCATATATCATTCTAATTACTGATGTTCTTATTTGTATCATGTTTATAAGATTTGTGTCTAACATTTACGGGATGTGAAAAACCCAAAAATAAAATGTCATTCTGCGCAATAAATATGCTTTACAAACTTTATTATTTTTTTTAAATTGCAATATTTGTCTATCCCTTTCATCACTACTGGTTCTAACACTTGAAAAAATCCTGAAATCGTCTCTTCTTCAGCCAAGGGTCCATTTATCACAATACCTTGCATGCTTCTTTATAAGCATTAGCAACAGTTTTGTGAATTAGAGTAAGAGGCAGACTCTGCTTTCAATAGCAATTTGTATTTACAAGTACAGTAACTTTTTAAAAATGGAACATTTTAAATTGAAAGTGTATTGGAACAAATTTTATTTTCTTTCACAATAAAAAAGTAGAGAATCACCTGAAAATTGTTTAGGAATCTGTCTACATTATATTAATACCGGATAAACCGGATAAAGGATTAAAACCCGCATCACCAGGGTCTTCCTTAAAAACGTTTCTTTATTAGTTTAAAGCATTAAAAATATCATAATGCAACTTGATGCAATTCAGGCTTACGCATCCTTTAAAATTGTTATCACAGACGATACATCGAACTAAAAGCTGAATCATATATGCATTTAAAGTAATGTATTTAAGTAATACTGTAACTGCTCAAATTTTATGTTTATGTATGGAAATCATTTTTAACCCATATTATTAAAAACTTGGTAAATTAAGAGGGTTATTTATTAAAGTCCAAATTCCAAAAACTTTAAAAATTTTAGTGCTATTTACTAGGGATGTAGCGAACTGTTCGCCGGAGAACTTGTTCGCGCGAACTTCGACCGTTCGCGTCCGCCAAATGTTCGCGAACGTCGCGCGACGTTCGCATTTTGAGTTCGCGTTCGATTCGAATACAAATCGTTCGACCATTCGACCATTCGAATTCCTTCGACCGCTAAAAATCGAACGATTTCCATTCGTTCGAACGATTGTAAGCATTCGATCGAATGAAAAGCATTCGATCGAATGCTTCGATCGTTCGATTCGAATGAAAATCGTTCGATCGAACGATTAAAATCCTTCGATCGTTCGATTCGAACGATTTTAGCGGGTGTTCGAAGTTCGCGAACTGTTCGCGAACGTTCGCATTTTTTGTCGGCAGTTCGCTACATCCCTACTATTTACTATAAAATTCTAATTTTTAGAAACCCTCAAGTTATTTGAGATGTATTATACCCGGAGCATGGAAAAAGTCCAAAATCCGGCATCTCAGACATACCAAGGTTGTATATAAGTCAATGGGAGAGGTTCTTATCCTATTTGAAAGTTTCTGTGGTCTGCACTGAAATTAGCCCAAAAATCTGACTATTTTGGACTTTTCGGGCAAAAATCCGAAAAATATCGAGCGATTCTGGAAAAATATCCAAAAAAATTTAGCTCAATTCAATTTTTCTGTGTTTGTCCCCAATCCGAATAAGTTTTTTTAATAATAAATAAAGTACAATCGTGGATGTTTTAAATTAAAATAATCAGAAGAATTCGAATTTTGATAAATAAGGCCCTTTGTGTATATCATTGATAAACGCTTTGCAATGAACAGGTTGCTATCTTGGAATTAAAACATGAATTCCTGGATATTACATACAGTTTATAACAGTATCATTGTCGGTCTGATTTATGTAGCACAGATAGCTTTAACTGCTGCTTCCCCCCACTCTTTACATATAAATATGTTAGAGAGTAAAAGCAAACATGTTGTTGTGTAATTTATCAGTAAGAACAACATGAGCTGTGGTTTAAATAATGCGTTCCCAAAACAGATCCATCAATCACTGTCTGACCCATATTATACATCCGAAAATTAACATCAAGTATAATTTATCAAGAAACAAGACAGATCTGAATTTAGAGCAATCAACAAAGTAATAAAAAATTGGGTACCTGCTGATGATAATAATTCTCAGCCATCCCTTAAAAGTCTAGATTGGTTCTATAATTTAAAATGCATTTAAAAAATGCATATATACAGTAGGTGGAAGATGTTTAAGGGGAAAAAGTATTAAGACATATAATTTTTGTCACTACTGTTATATTGCACTTATATGAATTGTGTCAATCACTTCTGAAATACTGCAAAAAATAACTTTCAGCATTAACTTGCATGTTTTCAAGCAGATAGGGCATTTTGCAATGAGAATATTGTACCCTAACTAATACACTAGAGGGGCCCACTTATGAGCACAAGTGCAATGCAATATAATGAATGCAAAATAGAGAGTGTGCCTAGCAACTTGTAGCGTGCACCAATTATCCCCTTCAGCCTACGTTCATCATGAATTGTGAGCAATGGCATGCATGGACACTAGGGGGCACATTTACTTAGGGTCGAATATCGAGGGTTAATTAACCCTCGATATTCGACCGGCGAAGTAAAATCCTTCGATTTCGAATATCAAAGTCGAAGGATTTACCGCAATTCGTTCGTTCGTAGAAAAAATTCGAACGTTTCGAAGGATTTTAATTCATCGATCGAACGATTTTCCTTCAATAAAAAAATACTTCGAAAGCCTATGGGGACCTTCCCCATAGGCTAACATTGTACCTGGGTAGGTTTTAGGTGGCGAAGTAGGTGGTCGAACTTTTTTTTAAAGAGACAGTACTTCGAATCGTCGAATCGTCAAACGATTTTTAGTTCGAATCGTTCGATTCGAAGTCGTAGCAAAGGTCGAAGTAGCCAATTCGATGGTCGAAGTAGCCAAAAAAATACTTTGAAATTCGAAGTATTTTTTATTCTAATCTTTCACTCGAGCTAAGTAAATGGGCCCCTTGGGTTCTCTTTACCTCCAGCCTGTTCTTGTAGTTGTTTTTTTGGTTCCTCTATTGGCTTGTGTCCATAGACATAACCAAAACTAGACCTGTTATTGAAGTTGCATGCATTGGTGCATCAAACATGATGATATCCATACTCTGAAATAAAACTCACAAAATGAATTCACAAAATTAGGAATTCATCATTAATTTACACAGCATCAGCAAGTTATTTAGTTATTAGTTTATAATAATCAGGAGTCTTACAATAACTTAACAAACAATGGTCACAGAGTATAAATAGGATCAGAGAGGTCTGGTCAGGTCGTTATGGTTGCCCTATATGATGTTCCAAAGCTGCTTAATTGAAGAGTAATCAGTAAGTGTTAACTAAAGGTTGAGTTAGTAGACTCTCTGCTAGGCGAGGCCTGTACAAGGTAACATCTGTGCCTCAAAATTTCCCACAAAACTGATTACTGTGTGGGGAAGTCATGTATGTCAAAGTCTTTGCCAGGGCAGATGCTCCCTGGTAAAAAATCGATCTTAGGCATTTGAATTTGAATCTTCTGTTTGCCCTGCCTATCCTGCATGAAAGATAACAATTAAAAGGGTTTAATTATAAAACATTGGTTAAACCAAGATTTATAAATGTACAATTGTAAAACACTTCAAAACAGGTATCTTTAAAATATTAATGTAGTTAAGTCTTGTTTGTTTTAATTCCAAGCCAATTCTTTTTTGCGAAATTAATCATTAATACAATTGAACAAAGCCATTTGACAGCCAATAAAAATATAAACTTGCTAAAGCAGTAAAAAAAGTAAAGATCAATTGAATTTTTTTTTAAAAAAAAATCTGATATTGAAAAGCAGTAAAAAATCATTAAAAAATAAGGTCTCTGTATATCACAGGCAGTTCTTCCTCTAGGAGCCACTATATTTTAGGTTATCTGAGTTCAAAAGAGATAAACAGAAAGGGGAAAGGCAAAGATAATGAGAGTTAGATTATGGGACCAATACAGCATTGTTAGGGATGAATGCCTTCATATGCCCTAGAAAGGAGAGTTTTTATTTAATACGTGTTGCAATGAAAAACAAGATTGTGGCAAAACAATCATTTTTTAACCACAAATTACAGAGATTTATTAAACTTGACAAATTTTCAATTAAAACATTGCCACCAGAAAAACTTGCCAAGTGTCTTTTTTACATTAACAAAGTTGTGAATTGATAAATAGTTTTGTACAACAAAATGCAATCCAGATTAAATACAGAAAACTTAATTGAAAGAACATTCTATTTTTAGAATTCTGTCCCTATTTTGTCTATATGAATAAGTAAAAAAAGAATATCTGGGTGAAGTGTTACAAATGTCTTCTAAAATACAAATTCTGCCCAACTCATTAATGACTCTTACATAAAATTAATTCAATGAAGGCAACACACTCTTAAGTATGAGGGACTACTTTTTTCATTTACATTTTAACAGGCATTACTTCTGTAACTTTAGGTGCAGATTTACTAAGCTCGAGTGAATTTTCGAATTAAAAAAGTTCGAATTTCGAAGTAATTTTTTGGGTACTTTGACCATCGAATAGGCTACTATGACCTTCGACTTCGATTAGAACAATTCGAAGTAAAAATCGTTTGACTATT